>NC_032020.1:1142143-1176188 GCF_001865875.1 Lupinus angustifolius | reverse complement strand
TGTCTCTCATTTCTATGCCTTAAAAGAATTTTATGACTATTTTATGGCTCTCTCTAAAGACATTTTGTGTCACTTTTATGGCTTTGTTTCCAAGCATCCAATGCTTCATATCCAAGATACCAAGACTTTGCTTGCCTATAAAAGGACACATATAGAGAGCTTCAAAATCATCTTCACAACACACAACATCTCTTTCATTTACACATATATTGTGAGTGCATTCTTGGTGAGAATTCTTGTTCCATTTGAGAGAGTATTTGTGAGAAAAATATTGTCATTTGTCCTCATCATTATAAGAGGATTTCTTGTACTCTTCTTTTTTACATAGTGGAATTTTGCTCTTGATCGCCCGTGGTTTTTTTCCTCTCACACTGAGGGGTTTTTCCACGTTAAATTTTGTGTGTTATTTTCTTTATCCTTTACTTGCTTCTCTTTTGTTCTCAATTGATTCAATCCTGTGCTTCCGCATTGTGCTCTAACCTTAACATTCTTAATATATTTTTCGCTTACCAAAAAAAAACTACTATGAGAAATAGGGTCAATGCCAAATTCATCATTGGCTAAGACGAACATCTTTGACTTAGAATGCACACATGTACAAACGAGATTTCTTGAAGAACTTGTCATTTTGGAAAAAGTCCAATCTAAAATTTGCCAACAACAAAGTCTAAATAAAAAGATTATTATATCCATCTTGTATTCAATTTGGAAAATAATTATATTGATGATATAATCATTTCAGATAATACTAATCAAAATTGATTATACCAGTCAGTGTTTATTTAAACTGTACCGGACATATCAATAATTTTTATTTAAAATTATAAAATTGTTAAGAAAGTTACTTAATATTTATCAAATGTTACTGTAGAGGATTAGAAATCACCACTAACTTTGTTTATACTTTTAAATCATATTCTACAATTAAGTCACACTTTTCTTTAACAAATTATGTAAATAAAAGCATTTATCATTTTCTTTGTTAGTTTTTCAACTTTAATGTTAGTATAATATATATATATATATATATATATATAATTTTATATGTATATAGTTTATTTACTGAAACACGGTATGGATTTTCTAGATTTTGTTTTTAAGTATATTTTACTTTTCTTTCACACAAAAAATAAAATAAAAAAACGATTAAAACGCTTATATGGAATATACAAGAAACATTTTAATTCATTCAAGTATATTTGGACCAAAAAAATACAATTTTTAACATATATATATATATATATATAATTATGTATATGAGTTGAATATATATGTATTAGTATTATAAAAGTTTTTTTACACTATTAGTCTATCGTGCACTGTTTATGCGTTCACTATTATTAACCATTAAATTGTAATACAAATTAAAAATTACTATATAATAAACTTTAAACTTAAAATATATATAGATATTAAATTAAACTCTATAGTTATTATCAAATATAATATGCAACATTAAGAACGACAGCATTGAGATGTGCATTTTGTCCATACAACAGGTTTCACAAAATCATGAGGTAAACGTATTTGCAGCAGAGGGAATATTGTAAAGTCTTCACGTGATTTAAAGAGCATAATGTAAAGTAATATAAAATTAATCTATACATGTGGAATATTTTATCAAATAAGAAAATCAAGAAAGAATATATTTAAATATAATTTATGGTCATGTTCACAATCTTGTCGCTATATGTGAAATTATTATATGCTTTTAGATCTTAGTTTCAATAGTCTCCGTTTGACCAGGACTATTTTACTGTGACACATGTTCTCTCAAATTTCCTATGTTCTTGTTGGTTGTTAAACATTTGTAAATATCTAACTGAAAAAGCTTTGACCAACCAAAAATGCTTTTTCCTCTTTCACATTAATGCTTTATTATTAATAATATTAGGTTAGGAATCACACATCGAATTCAATATGGTATTTAAGTTTTGAAAATTTCTCATTTAATAAATTAATTGTTTGGATTGTGCTTTATTCTTAAGTCCTAATATATAATTTTTATAGGCAAATATTTTACTAATGAGGAATCTACTATTGATTAAGCCTTATTCTCTAGTTTTATCATGTCTACTAAAAACCAATTTTAAAAGTATAAAAGGGATATTTTTTAGTGGTTGTGATGTTATCTAATGAAAATATAGCATGTGTCATAACTAATCAATAAAAATATAATATTTGTAGTAGTTTTGACATATAGACATATGTTTGGTTGTTAAAATGTAGTGCTAATATATAAATTTGAAGGTAGTGGAGTTGAGTCAACTCGTACGAAAATTCGAATAGAGATGAACTCAGATAAACTCGTGAGTCCACCATTAACTTTACACTTTTACTCACTTGCTCAACTTATATTCCATAAATACCCAAAATGATATTTTTTTCATGATCCAAATCACCTTAAGTGATAATATTTTATGAGTAATAATAAAAAACAACCCTTTGGATAAATGTGAAATTGAGACACTCATAAAATCTAAAGTCTTGAAGCTCTCTACCTTAGCCTTAATTATCTCATCTTTAGCCATAGTCCACTCATTAGTCTTAATATCCATTGGTTATTGCATTCAGGTTACATGTATTTTTTGTCATAGTCACAAGCAACTTTGATTAAATAGTTCCTAGGTGTGATTAATTTGATGGTTAAATTATGCCCTACTCAAGTTGCTTTTGTTTATTTTGTTATTGGTTGTAATTAGATAAAGAATAATCTTATTAATCAATGTATAAATATATCATTTAAGATACCGTTTTCTGTGCCCTACATTTTTTTTAAATGTCTCTTTTAAACCTTCTTTTTCAATGTAGAAGGAGTGAGGAAGAGAGATATAAAAGAGAATAGAGATATGCAATTGATAATGTGACTTGATTGGAAGTGAACGATAGTTAGAAAGATGAAGTATAATAGGGGTATAGGAAAGAGCTCCTTTCTTTTTTTTATTGGAAAAAAATAATAATATTATTAATGATGTACCAAGGATACAAGAAAAAGTACAAGGATGATACAAGGTTGGAAAGAGGGAGTAACATAAACTCAAATAGTTTAAGGAAAGAGGATATGTTCAATACAATTTCATAAAACATTTCCAAGGATTGACAATCCAATTAGAATAGGACCATATGAACTTGCCCCTTTTTTCATTAATCTAAAATCATGACTTCACCTGAGGATGGTAACGGGGTGAAACGAGTACGGGTAGTGTTTTCTCGTACCTATACCTACGAGAGTAGTGAGTAATTGCGGGTACTCCACGAGTTTTTAAGTTTCAATATATATTTATATATTTTATAATAATCAATACATATAAAATAATTATTACATGAATAATAAAATTTATAAACATGTTAAACTTATCATATATTTCAATCACTAAAATTTATTATAAAATAATACAAAAATAGATCATATATAATTATAAAATAATAAGAATAATGTAATATGTATAAATTATTTAATTGAAAAATAAATTTATAAATATGCGGTACCCGCGAGGCAGGTATCATGGTACCCGCTCTCACCCATAACTTATTTTTATGGGTACTTGTTGTGGCTATTTTAGCTGGTACTCATGGGGCGGTATTTTTGCCATCCCTAAGTTTTCATCTTTCCTATTTATGCAATGATATGTGTCAACGTTTGAACTGAGTTGAATATAGTTATCATCATTCCTTGCTAGTATCATCCACCTCTCTGAATCATGTATTATTATATATATTTTCTTTTTAACTTCATCATTCCTGCCTCACTTTTGTAATATTTTATATTTAAGTAAATCTTTAATAAGTGGGTCTTTTGCCAATAAAAACATTCATTACTAGCCAAATAATAGACCACATTGTTGTTAACCAAATGATGCTCCAAAGTTTTTGACACTTTCTATAAATTGGCATACTCATTTGAGTAGTAAACTAAATGGTTTATTGGTTTTAAAGGTAGTGCAATGCTAAAGTCCAACAATATGGATGTAAAAAAGAGATGTTGGAAATATTTTACTTGCTCATTGCAAAGTCTGCATAAGATTCCTCCTCCATGTGATAATAGGATTTCCCTTCTATCTAAAGCATCCATAATTGGCAATCTGTCCTGAAAGAGTCTCCATATAACTATGATGACCTTCAAGAGTACCTTTGATTCCCATAGGAGTTTGGTAGGTATATGGATGTACTTGTGATGGTGTGCCTAGTTGATAAGAAGTTTATAAGCTAATTCGATATAATAAATTGTTGTTTTTCTAGGAACCACACCCACGAATCTGGTGTATATCTCTGTATTGCACATTTTTAGAGGTCATGCATAAAATTATCGATCAACTAAAAGTTGTCTTATATCTAAAATAAAATCTGCTCTCATTTCCCTTCTACCAAATGTTGGAGAATTTCTCCATCTATAATCCTTAGATTGAATGCGGAAGTCCTTATGACCATGGCTTCATTCCCATAACCTAATGTTTATGCCCATACATAAACCCAAATGGAACGACCATGATCCAGATCGAAGAAACCCCAAATGATTTCATGGTGAAGATGAAGAACATACCTTGATTAGCCATTTGGAATCTCGAAGGTATGAGGGTGTGATGATCTTCCAGATGTTAGAGTACTTGATGGTTTTCCTTTGGTTCTCTATAGGGGAATGAGAATGCCAAAAACTTGAGTGTGTGCCTTGTTCCAAGATGTGATTCTTCAAGAGGAGAGGTTGCCTTATCGTTACCTTATGGATGACTTGATAGTGTTTATCCTTATGGATAACACTATCCTAATCCACCTTTTATTCTCTTAACCTTACACAAACCTGTTGCTCTACAAATAGGGACAATAACCCATAAAAGTAACCCCGAAGCGGTTACTACTTAAGTTGCAATAATTTTGATTCAGTCCCTTCATCAAATCAGAAATTGTCTGAAGGTATCTACACTTATATTATTTCATGACACATATGCCCTTAGCCACCAAATTAATTACTGAATATCATTTTATATTTTGGCTAATTACATAATGGCCATAACACAATTATAAAATTATATTTGTGACCCATAAATTGTCAGAAATTCTAACACCAAACAAGTTTTAATAATAGTTTCAGCCACACATATTTTAAATTGGAGCATACTTCATATTCTAAAATGTATTAACAAACATTCCTTCATTTTATGTTGTTATAAGTTGGACTTTAGGATCTATTGTTGTGACTCATGCTGGATAACTAGATGGACTTCGAGCTATAAGCTTAGCCTATAGTTGTAAATTTGTAGTTATAAATACAGTTGGAGGCTTAAAGATTACTTATTAAATTAGAATGATTCGACAAAACAAACTAAAAGTTGTTAAATAACTGAAAATGACATACAATATTTATTTTTTGTTTACTAATTTATTAATTTTATAATTATTAGTTTGAGTATATATATATATATAATTAAAACCATTTTTTTTACAATTACATATTTTAGTATTTCTTTTCTATAAACTCCAACTAAGTATTATATATGTACATGCATATGTATAGTAGTATAAGTACATGTATGTCCATGAAACCAAGATATTCGATTTTGTTTAGTTAACATTTTTAATAAAAAGAATTTGCTCTAGGAAAGGTTAATATGTATTTTAGGGTATGTTAATTAATGTAATTTTGTAAAGTAATATATTTTTACTGTAATTTGATAAAATAATTGTTTTTTGGTGGTAATACAATTTAGTATGGGGTAATATAAACTTTCTTTATTAGTTTGTTTTCTCTTTTGTTTTTAAGTTTTTTTTCTCAAGTTTTCCCATTAAAATATGTTAGGTTTTGAAAAAAGTAATACATGCATTTGACTCGCATCTAAATGTTTCAACATCTACCATGAAGCACATATATTAATTGACACGAGTTGTTCCTACTAACCATAGTTGTGTCTCTTGACTTAAATAAAATTACTTCATATAAAGAATACATATTGTTCATACCAAAATAATTATAATATTCTCAACATTTCAATTTCTTTTTACACTATGATATTGTCATTCAAATAGTACATTATAGTAAACGTATGTCAAACATGGAGGGTTATACTTTAAAATGAACCATCAATCTATGTCATTCTAAAACCCTACCATCACAACATTCATTTGACAAAATCATATAAATTTAATTTATTAGTGTATGTTTATTAAAGGTAAGTCATGTAAGCCAAGACTCAGACCAAAGCATTTCTAACCAAGATATTTTGAATCTTGACAAAGGTAACTCAGTTCGGGACCAAGGAAAGCTGGATCGTGACTAAGGAAAGGGAGAGTTGGATCATAATCAAGATACATGGGTCGTGTCAGGGGAACAATATGGCCGTATATCGCAGATAGGTGGTCGTGAATTATAGATGGGTCAGCCACGAACCGTGTCAGGGGACACGGATTGGTCGTGTTGGACAACTGGGTGACCTACGACCCGTATAAGGAGACACAACCTTACTGTGGAACCCATTGTAACAAAACAATTGGACGATTTTAATGGAACACGACCGTGTGTCATAAGATTTTCTGATGTATTATTCACGTAATATATCCATAATTATTGGTCCCTTGTCATGTGATAAATTTTTCAGGCATCTCATTAATGCTAATGAAAAATGATTGAATATTAAAGTATCCTTATAATTGGGTTCTTAATTAATTTATCATCTCAAGCAAATTAAGCTGACAATTAGTTTAATTAATGATCTAATGTTAGTGTAGCTTAAATGAAAATGATTGCAAGTCTTGATGATTATAACTTCTTTTGTAAAATGTGGTGTGAAAATGACTTACAATGATAGAGAGATGAAATAAAAATCTAATAAAGTGGTTGAGGACACATGAATGAGATATGTGGGGTACTAAGAGATAGAGACATTTGATCTTTCACATATGAACTTTGGTCAATTGAAAATTTTGTAATGGAAGTGATACATAAGCTCTTATTTTTTTTAAAAAAAAAATTGAGAGCAATGCGTGAAGAGTTAGTTGTTGAGACTTTTGAGTACAAGTATATGATTGTAATTGTTATTATATTTAAGATTGAAAATTTTCATCTTCCCATGATAACCAACTTTCAGTTTTATTTTATAGTGTTTTTTTAATCTTCAACAAGTGGGTGAAATTAATTTTATTAAGTTGAACTATAAAAGTATTCTAAAAGTTGGGACGACCTGTGTTTTCTTAAAAATCGTAAACATCTAATTTTGTCCGCTTTGTTTTTTTACAAGAAAAAAGTGGAAAATGAAAAAAAGATAGAAAAAAAAAAGATTGAAAATAAGAAGAGAAAAATGTAAACTTTATGGTTTTATAACATGAATGAAGTATTCTTACAATATTAGGAATGTTACAAAAATTCTTCATGAATTTGCAAAATTGGTAAAACATTTTTATCACAAAATTCATATGGGTTTTTAACTCTTTAAATGTTTTAAAAGCATGGCATAAAACACATTTTTCTTCATTTCATTTATTTATTATCATATTGGTTTCACATGGGATGAAAATTCCTTCAAAGGGTTGGCATCTGTTTAGGGAACACCGATTCCGGTTCACCTACTTAGTGCTAAAAACTTGCAATTTTGTTTCTAATGCATTGGAACCTATTAAATATTTTGTTAATGTTTAGGTAAATGGTCATTTTTTTGTGGTTGATGTGATTAAATTATGTAAGGATCGAAAATAGGAAGGTTGATTGTGGCTATCGAAGACAAAATATTGCTCGTGAGAAAAGAATAATATTTTAATATTTTTTAGTAATTATCTTTTTTATTATAGAGTTAATTACACTAACACCCCTTAAGTTTTAGTGAAATTACACAAACCACTCCTCACTTTTTTACACCTGCACAAACCTCCCCTAATTTTTATACTTTCATTACACTAATCACCCTTGTATGAGAAATAAGTGTAAGTTTTTAGATAAAAAATGTGATAAATGCAATTAAGTTAAACAAAACATCGTATATTATGAGGAAAAATCAAAATAATATACAATCAATGTATCTTTATTACAAAATGCATCAACAATTCTAAAGAGATATTGTTTAAATTGCTCTTATACTATATCGTAAAGAACCAAAAATAATAAAAAGGTATCGACTCATATATTATTTGGACTTGTCTCCACAATATACCATGTTTTGTTTAACTCAATTACATTTATCACATTTTTTGTTTAAAAGATTGCACTTATTTCTCATGCAGATGTGGTCCATGTAATGAAAGTATAAAAATTAGGGGGGTTTGTGTAGGTGTAGAAAATTGAGGGGTGGTTTGTGTAATTTCGCTAAAACTCAGGGGTGTCAATGTAATTTACTCTTTGTTATATTTTCAGTATCTTTTCATAATATTTCAGTATTTTTTATTATCTTTTCAATATCTTTTCATCATCTTTTTATTAGTATATAAACACTTTTGGGGATGTTGTCATCATTAACATATTATCTTCATTAATAAAATTTGAGAGTTTTTCTACCCATTTTTTTTAGAGTTTTCTATTTCTGTTGGATTCCAGAGCTTCATTTGTCAAGTTTGTCGCTTTCAAACTTGTGTTTTCATTATAGGTTTGGCAGTTGCCAATCCTTTATGCTTCTGACTGCATCAAGTGGCATCATAGCAGGTTTTCTCCTACCTCTTTTCGTAGCTTCAACAACAATGGAAGATCAATCGTTGACCAGAGCTGATCTTCACAATACTAATGTGAATTTTACCACAACCCTAACTACTTTGACTGAACAGTTAACGACTTTAAAAAATGAGGTGATGAAATATACCAGCAACATGAATCAATAAAGAGATGGAGGAGGAGAACCACATAGGGTTCCGCATGGTGGAAACAATAATCGTGTTGTTATTGTAGAAGATTCGAGTTCTAAAGAAGAAGAAGAACCCAATGAGGAAGATATGGTTAATTAGGGAACTCAGCAGTATAATCATGACTATCGGGTGAAAGCTGGTATTCCATTGTTATACGAAAGTAAGGGAGTTGAGGAGTTTCTGGATTGGCAAATTGACGTTGATAGATTCTTCGATGTCATGGAAGTCCCTGAGAACAAACAAGTTAAGATGGTAGCGATCAGGTTAAAGAGCATTGATGTTGTATGGTGGGGTAAGCTTGTTTTTCATAGGCAGGGGCAAAGAAAAGGGCCAAACAGAACTTGGTGAAGAATGAAACAGTTGGTGCTACAGTAGTTTTTACCAACAGATTATGAGCATATTCTTTATAAGATATATGCCCAATGTGTTCAAGGAAAGAGAACTATGACAAAGTAGACAAATGAGTTCCTATGTTTTTCTAAGCGTAATGAAGTGGGAGAATCAGATAGCCAAAAAGGTGGCTCGATAGTTAGTGGTTTAAAGGGTTCTTTGCACGAGAAGATGAGTTTGCAGACTGTTTGGACCATGGCTGAGGCATCCAGCCTAGCTTTGAAGGCTGAATTGATAGAGAAATCCCCTTAAAATTTCTTATCTTTTAAAAGGAATACTCCCTAGAATAATTTCGAGTCAGCAAGCGATAATGAGAAGAACATAGTAGCCAAGGATCACAACTCTAAAAATAAAGGGACCAGCAGCTCTAGCGGTGTGCAGTAGAATATGGAACCCATCCAGAAAATAGCTAACCCCTATGCTAAACCAACTGGTGATAAGTGTTTACGTTGTGGTAGGCAAGGTCTTCTAGAAGAACTATCGGCATTTTGAACAAGGAGGATGAGGAGGAAGACGAGAACAATGAGTAAGAAGGAGTTGATTTTGCTTAAGAGGAGTCTGAGGAAAGGGTAAGCCTTGTGCTCCAAAGGATCTTGTTATTGTCCAAGGAACAACAGAAGAACCTGTTTCGAACACACTATTCTGTTAAAAGCAAGGTGTGTAATTTGATCATGGATAAAGGAAGTACTGAGAATCTGGTTTCCCAAAAGTTGCATAGTACTTAAAGTTGACAACAAAGCCTCATGAGAAACCGTACACCTTGGGGTGGGTGAGTACGGATTTACAAGTTAAAGTTTCACAGACTTCTAGGGCGACTATTTTCATAGGGAAATTCTATAAAGGGAAAGTAGTGTGTGATGTTTTGAATATGGTTTTATGTCATGTTCTGCTTGGGCGACCTTGACAGTATGACAATGATATCACATACAAGAGAAGATATAATGTGATGAGTTTAGTTGGGGAACACATAAGATTACTACGGCTTCTATTTTTCATTTTGATAAGACCCGAGGGGGAAGAAGTCGAGTTTCTTGGTGATGACGCATAGTGAAAAGGAGCTTGATGAAGCTGTTAAAGAAATTGATTGTATTTTTACTAGTGAGGATAAATGGGTTAATGAGTATTGTCAATGAGGAATCAACAATTCTAGAAGAGGTGCTAGAAGTCCTAGAGGACTTCAAAGAGTTGATTATAAATGAGTTACCAATTAATTTGCCTCCTTTGCGAGATATTCAGCATCAAATTGACCTGATTTCGGATTCTAGTTTACCAAATGTGCCTAGAGTTAGCGCATCGTCTGAAACTATAGCTAAGGAGATTGTAGCTATTAAAGAAGTTGTCTAGGCTAAGTTGGAAGCTACTAGGCATAAGAATAAGGTTGTAGTGAAAAACGCAGGAGTGTTAAAGTTTGCAATGTGGGGGCGATGTGATGATGTTCTTATGAAATGAGAGGTTTCCAGTTGGTACTTACAACAAGCTGCAACCACGTAAGTATGGTCCGTTCAAAGTGACTCCAAAGATCAATGACAATGCCTATGTGGTAGCTCTCCCAGATTCCATGAATATATCCAATACTTTTAACATTGTTGACATTCATGAGTATCAGGCAGATGAGACTCTTTATCAAGAAGAGAAGTCGGGGTTGAGTTCTTTAGAGGTGGAGGAGACTGATGTAGGAAGGCAGGCTGCACGTAACGAAAAGGAAGTCACTTGTGGAAAAGGAAGGTCATTTTAATATTTTTAGCAATTATCTTTTCATTATTTTTCAGTATCTTTTCTTTAGTATTTAAACAGTTTTTGGGATGTAGTCGTCATTAACCTATTATATTCATTAATAAAATTTGAGAGTTTTCACTTTCTGATGGATTCTAGAGCTTTACCTATCAGGTTTGTTGCTCGTGAACTTGTGTTTTTATTCCAGGTTTGGTGCTTGTCAATCCTTTGTGCTTACGACTTAATCATTAAGGATTGAGATCACTTGTCCATAATTATGTCTTATTCTCTATCTCGAACCAATCAGAATGTTAATTTTTGTTTTCAAAAAATTTCTTTTATTCATGTGCTAATGTGTTTAACTTGAGACAGTGCACTAGAAAAAGGTGATATAGTGGAATGGTTCAAATTTTGAAAAGTCTAGAGAAGGTGCATCTCAATTCAATTGTGATATGAATGATAATGATTATTTTTTGGTAGGAAAATGATATATTCTCCTACTAAATCTTCATACCCATTAGAAAGTGGCATATATCGCAAAGTGATACTTTTTTATTAATGATTGATATGTCACTTTCTCATGGATAGATGAATGTATAGGAGGATATAACATTATTCTTTTTGGGAACATATTTGTTGTCTATAAAATGTGTGACTTCATGAGTAACTGTTTGTGATTGATTGAAATAAATGTATTTAAGTTAAAAATTTAATAAATAAATATTTTTTGACCTATCACATAGAGTTATATAGTTTATGAGACAGAAGATGTTGATTTTTTTTCTGTAGATGATGAAGAGTTGTTTGATGAGGAATTGATTTTCCATAATTTGGAAAAAATGTTGGCAATAAATAAGGAAGAGAACTCGTTACCAATTTTACACATGGAAAGTACGAATAATTGAATGTGGTATTAAATACAAAGAATCCAGACAATGCATGAACTTAATCCTCAATTTTCTTTGACATCTATTCAAAAACCGTTTTCTTCTTTTTTAACTCATTTGGAGCTATCTCTATAAGAGAATATATCAATTTCCTTCTTATTTGGTTTAGATTTCACACGATAACATATCCTCATACATTAAAAATAATATATAATTTTTTATAGTAACAAATATTATTCTTATTTATATCGTGCACGTTATTACATAATCTACCACATGATTTTTGTCTCCTCAATTTTTTTCCATTGAGGTCCACATTTACTCATAAGAATTACCACAAGAATATTTCAGTGATAAAATTATTCTTAATAAATAAGAATCTCACAACAACAAATGAAATATGAATGTTTTTATTTTCATATGAATAAATTAGGAATAACTCATTGAATTGCATTTATCACAACAAATTCTCATTCATGGGAAAGAAATGTTGCACATTTTTTGCATCCTCATTTATTGAAGTTGTTAACTCCTTGTGATCAATGCATTAATTAACTTCATTCACAATGGAGGGGCTCACAATTTTTCAAAGGAAGAAGGAGTAGAGCATATTGTGTCACTTTTAGAAGTTAATAATAGAAGAGCTTATGACTATGTTGGGCTTGAAACCAAAACCCCATAAAAAGTTATGTTGGATGCTTTTTCTGACCAATGCTAATTCCTTTAATAACATTTTTGGTGGAAAAGCATGTATATAATAACCTTTGACTCTTTGATTATAATATCTATAAATCACTGAATCAATGATAACTTTCACTTTTAAATTTTAGAGTAGATTACACTGATACCTCTGAGTTTTAGTGAAATTACATAAACCACCCTTCACTTTTCTACACCTACACAAACCTCCCATATTTTTAAACTTTTATTACATTGATCACCCCTTCATAAGAAATAAGTGTAATCTTTTAAACAAAAAATGTGATAAATGCAATTAAGTTAAACAAAACATGACATATTGTGGAGACACGTCCAAATAATATATGAGTCAATATTTATTTATTATTTTTGGTTCGTTACACTATATTATAAGAGCGATTTAAACAATATTTCTTTAGAATTGTTGATGGATTATGTAACAAAAAAATAATAAAGATACATCGACTCATATATTATTTAGACTTGTCTACACAATATATCATCTTTTGTTTAACTTAATTGCATTTATCACATTTTTTGTTTAAAAAATTACACTTATTTCTTATGCAGGATGATCAATGTAATGAAAGTTTACAAATAGGGGAAGTTTGTGTAGGTATAGAAAAGTGAGGGGTGATTTGTGTAATTTTACTAAAATTCAGGGTGTGTCAGTGTAATTTACTCTAAATTTTATTAGTAATTGTTACTATAATAGTATTTTTGTTGTTGGTGAGACTCAAACTCACAAGTTATTGCTCGTCATTCCTTAAGTCTTTTATCTTTCACCATTATATCACATTATGACTCTCTCTTTCTTAACCTATTTATAATATTAAATACTACTATAACATTTGGATTTTATAGTGATTCAAGAGTCTAAGTTATAGGATGTCAACATGTTATATGTGAAAGTTTTTGGGATAGTCCAAATTGTGGTTGGTCTTTTTATCCTTCTCATAGGTGTTCTTCTAGTCTTATTAACTTGTCGCAGACATGTACATTTAGTTTCATTAAATCTTTTTCAGGGTATGGATATGTTGGATGAATTTTTTTAGTACTACCAAATGTATTTTCTCTCCTTTTTGGATAAAGAACTAATTCATTTCGGAGTTCGTGGTTGTCTCTCCCAATAAATGTCGCTCCTAAGAATTGAATTTTCGACCTTGTGGATCCAGTAAGGCCTTACACCACTAGACCAACATCGTGTTGAATTGGGAGAATCGTCATACTATTCACACTGTGAATGTTTACTCACCCTGCTCCTGGTTGAGAAAAATATTATGGGAAAGATATCTTTCACTTAGAAGGAGTCATGGGAGAGGTTAGTGGTATGTGGTGGGTGACATCAATGTTATATGTAATATGGGGGAGAGAGTCAATGTTAGTCATGGTTAAGATGATGCAGAAATAAATGAATTTAATAACTTTATTTTGGATATGAACTTCCATGACTTGGAGCTAAATGGGAGGAGATTTACTTGGTTCCCGATTGATGGTAATGTTATCCAATTTTATTAATACTATATCGGTCTTCAAATCGATGAGGATATTGGTATAGTGGTATAATGATTCAATTGATGGTTCCTTAATTAAACATACGCATATAATATATTAATGTTAAAGTTGGAAAATCAATAAAAAACAAATAATTTTTTTTATTTTCATTAAAAAATTAATTTTAAATAAAAATCGGCTTGTATAACCGGTACGATTCAATTGAAAACCGACCGGTATGACCGGTTTTGATCAGTATGATTGCATGACCGATATAATTATGGTACCGTACCAGTATTGAGACTGATTTACTGGTTGAACCAACCGACACGAACTAGTTTTATCAACACTAATGTTATGAGTCGATTAGGTCGCTTTTATATCACATGCAAGTGGATTGGTCTTTAAGGGTATGTGGTTTAGTTAGCTCTAGTAATAGATGTCTTACATCATTGCCCTATTGTTCTTAAAATTGTAATGGTGATTAGGATCCTAAGCCTTTCAGTTTTAACAATTGTTGGTTACTTTATGTTGATTTTTCTCAAGTGGTGAAGAGTAAATGGAGCTCTTTTAATATGAAAGGATGGAAAGTTTTTTGTTTGAAGTATAAGATAAAGTTGTAGAAGAATGAGATTAAGTTCAGGAATGTAAATGTGCATGGTAACCTTGACAACAAAATTTAGACTTTGAGAGCATCAATTATAAACTTAGATATGAAAGTTGAGATTATGACCCTTAAAAACTTGGATTCTCAATATAGATTACAATTTTATGCCTGCAAAAATGGAGAAGGACAAACAAATCAAGGTTTTGAGAATTAGAATTCTTAAAATTCCATTTTTGCCTTCATGTGCTATGTAGGAGGGTTTAATGCTAATCTTGTTTTTTACTAAACTTTGGATTTTTAGCTATTTTATATCCTGAAATTAAATTGATTCAGATATTGTTATAACTTTCATAATTTTAAAATGTATTCCGATCAATATACACCCTGATTCAACTCGTGCGGTTATCGGTTGGGCTAACCAAACATTTACAACAACAATATTTTTATTAATCTCTCTCTTCCTCGGAAATTGAACTAACTTCCATTTGATATATTATCCTTATTTCTATTGGTCCCTTCCACACAAAATGAAAAAATAATATAACAAAAATTCAATAACATATGTTCATAGAATCATGGTAACTCTTGAGTAAAAAAGGGGTACAATGATAACCTTGTTGGTACATATATAGTCCATAGCAAAAAGAACAAGGAATTATTCAAGAAAACAATTACCCTACACATGCCCTAATGAATAAGGGAATTAATAAAAGAAAAAGAGATGAACTCTTAATATGAATCAAAGGGTATCACCAAACTTGTCCAAAGTATAGGTGGAGTTGTGGGGTCCATGTAAGACATGTTGGTCCATGTAAGCATATTGTACACTTTCCTTAAAAATAAGGAAACAATTTTTGAGGCTGTTTTGGTTATCATAAGAAACCTTGAAGTGTTTTCTCCACCTTGTATACAATTTCCAAACACTCTCATTTGACTCCAAATCTTCTTCATCAAACACAAATGGTAATAATGAAAAATTACTAGTACTATTATTTTCATCCTCTTTTGTCACTATTGATGATGATGATGAAACTCTTATGTGATGATATTTGCATGTGTTGTTGCAAATTAAGAGAGATGATGCAAAACCAAAAGAAACCATTTTTGGAGAATGAGAATGTTGTAGTTGAAGTGAAGGAGGAGTTAGAGAAAAACTTGTTGCCATTCCTATGTTGGATTTGAGATTATGATGATGGAATGAATGAAGATTTTAGTTGCAATGTTGTGTTGGTGGCATTAACTTATATTAAGAAGAGTTTCATGTATTTATAGGTATTTGATATCTTGGAAATTGTAATGATTTTATTACATTTAAAAATCATATCATATCTTTGAAAATCAATATCATATCTTTTTAAGAACTAAAACAAAGTTTAAAGTATATCATATCTTTCTAAGTTTATAATCTAAATCACTGGAATCCATGGAAAATTAAAATCAAATCGTTTCCTAACTTTTAAGATTTCAAATACAAGATTTTACTAAAAAAATCAAATCTCATATAATCACATAAATATAGCTATTTATGTTCTTAAGAAAGTTTAAGTGAGAAAAATCAATAGCTTGTTGGTTAAGATTAAAATAAGATATTTACTTTAGTAAAAATAATTCTTCTATTTAATGCAAACTAATCTCTTTAGAGGCTTAGACATTATAGGTCAGAATAGACTAGTTCACTATACACAAAAACTTGAATCGGGATCACCTGTCTCAAAATGAGAGTGTCCTTGTGTCCCTAGTCTATGAGTTTTCTCCAAGTAATGTAAATATGTTATTGTATATTTTTAGAATTTTTTTTAATTAAATCACTTTTTCATTGGATCGGGATAGAAAATGAAATAGGAATGGGGACAGGTGATCCCTGTCCCAAAAAGTTAGGTTACAAACATAAAGCTTAAGCAACTAATCAAGTTAAAGAAATAATATCATTTTAATTTAGCTTAGAAAGTTTGATTTTGAAATTTTACCTTAGAAAAATGAAGGATATAATCTTATTTACTGTAAGTCTTAGATTTTGTAAATAGCCTTTAAAGTATACATTTAAAAACATTTTCAGAATAAAAGATTACAGTTTTTCTTCTAAATCTCATAAAAAAAAATCACTTTTTTCTGATACAAACACTTTCCTCAAAAGGCAAACACTTTTCTCATAAACTCATTTTCTTCATCACTTCCTAGAAAGATGTCCTTGATGAGAATACATCATATATTCAGATTGATTCACATGAAAAAAATAGATTGCCTAATCAAATATACTTCCTCTCAAAAATGGAAAAAAATTGAAAAGTTGAAAAAAATTGAGGAATGTGTTCTATGGATAAGCAACAAACGTGTACTAACTTAAGTTGTACTAACTTACCAAAATGTTTTTCAAGTTCCTAGAACTGTAACTGTGTTAAATACTTGGTAGGGAGAGTTTTGTCGCCATGGAGGGGTCATATCCAGGTTGAGCACGATCGCCTCCGGTCGGTGAAAGATAGCTCTGGTTTAGAGACACAAAAATGAAGAAACCATTAGCAATAGAAGAGGAACACCCTCATGCTCTCAGTTAATTCTAACACTTCAAAACAACATCAAATCATCATAAACTCATTTTGCAATGAAAATTCAACACAAATTACTAAGCCAGCACCCAGCCATACCAATAGTCCACCATAAAAGGGCAGCTCAGTGCACATGACTCCCACTTAGTGGGTTTGATGAGGGTAGATGTATACAACTTTATCCTCGTAGGCGGAGAAGCTGTTTCCAGGATTTGAACCTGTGACCTCATGATCACTAACCAACAACCTTACGTTGCGCCAATCATATCATTGCATTCACACACTGAATATAGAGAAAGGGTCTTCTAACTCAAATCATATCATTCTCAAGTGGCAACATTTATTCTTAACCTGTAGATTATGTATCATTTTGATGTTGGTAACTAGGGAGTTATTGAACAGCCTAACAGTACTAAATAATTTTAACTTTCACAACAGATTGTATCAAGGTAATGTCTACCTAAACTGCTAATATTTCATGACCAAAATGATAAAGAAACATGTCAACTACAGGGACCATAGTCTATGAACTAGAGAGACACAAAATGCAAAGTTGCCATGGTGATATGTTAGAAACATATATATGGTAAAAGTTTAAGATCCAATACAGTGACTTGCTTTTTTAGGGTAATTGACTAACCAAATTCAGCAAAAAACTTCAACAAACCAGAATACATATACAAATTTTTTGCCTGCATCAACTTCATTTATTATTTTTAACAAATTCCACTTACAAGTTACAACAGGACCAAAATAAAATACTGAGTGAATAGTCACTTTAGTCCTTAAAAATTTTCATGTGTACCAAAATAGTCTTTGTCGGGGTCATAAAAAATGTTAAAAAGGACCAACTTGACCCATTTTGGTATTTTTGGGAACCATTTTGGGTTTTAAATTTTTTATGGACCAAATTGCTACGCACAAAATATTTGAAGGACCTTACTCTAAAATACTAGTAACTAACCAACTGATTGAAAATATAATATCCTGCATCTAGAAGACATTGAAAGGCATTATTTGTACCTTGTGATGAGGAAAATCAATGTGAGAAGGATGAGAAACATTCTTCACAAAAGTATCATATCCATAGAACAGATTACGCTGAATGTTAACCGTCGAAAACTCTGGTGTGATGAACATATAATATTGTCAAACTAATCACAAAATTGAACCAATTAAATTGGAGGCTTGGACACGTTATCTTTCTCCGGAGTCCCAACCATTCACATCGGGCAAAACAAAAAGCAAGCCTTGAGACACGCCAACTTCGGAACCTAGTGGCACATGCTCTACGAGACCTTCAGGCAAAGCTTGGAGGATTCTAACACAAGATCTACACTCATCAAAAGATCATCCATGATATGAATACTGCAAGTTTTCATCTTTATTGATCCTTCCTTCCTGCAAAAACCATATACCTATTCTTATATCAACCATTCCTATTTCGTCCATCCTCTTCTCTTAAAAGCTAACTTCAATCTTCATACAGAAATAAAATTTGTTAAAAAAAGAAGACCAAATAGGGAGTGTTACACTTACAGATAATATGAAAAAGATAGTGGGGGCATTTGTCATCTAAATATATGAGCAATGGAATAGAAACTTTTGCAAGTTTCTTGTATATATGGTGACATAGCAAGATAATTCCAGCACAACTAATCTGGTAGTCGGTAGAGGCTATATTCAAAGATTATACAAGGTCTCAAACAGCAGTGTCTTTAGTACATCGATTAGTTATACTTATATCCTTTAACAGTTCTTGAAATACATTGGTCTTCAGGAAAGAGTCCAAGGGCATTATACACATCTGCACAATTCATACTGACCAGCTCTGTAATTTAAAATTCCTCAACAGTTGAGTAAGTGAAATAGTTCAGAACCCCAAATATGCATGCACAATTGAATGGTAATTCAGTGTGGTCAGCAAAAAATCAGCAATTGACTGACTCATAAGCATAATTTTTCAAAATATAGAGGCAAAAATAAAAATCCATGCTTCATAGTTAACAGAGTGGAAAAATATTGTTTAATTCTAGCTTTAATGCAATCAAAATAAATACATCAACATATGTCACCAAGATAATGAGACATATCATGAAAGAAATGTCACGTACCGTGTAGGAAGGCATACACAGCAGAAGAAAAAACAATAAAATAAAAATAGTCATCACTAATAACATAACTTTTTTAATAGGAAAAAAAGAAGAAATCATAGAAGAAACAATGTTTGAGTAAGTTCTAACATTGCTATACAGCTGCTTATTCAACAATATACTTCACAAGAAATAGTATCTTACTGCACAATGGAAGTGATGCATACATCCATGACTAGCAAGAATGCATAACAAACTTTAGGCCAAAAGAAGAACATAAAACAAATACCTTGCTCATCAATAAAAATTACCTTTTGATTCATTTACTTGGTCAACTTTTTTTTGCACTCTTGTCAATGATATTTGACTTCGTTCCAAATTCAAGTATGTATCCATGTTGAACAAAATATTGAGTGTTCAAATGATTTGAGTTGGTGAAACAATTCCAAATAATCGGGAGCACATATGTTGTCCCACTTTTTGTACCACTCCATGTACCATCACCTCTAATTGGTTGAAAAAAATTATTGAAGTTAAAAATATAATTATTAAATATTATTTTGACCAATCATTTCTCCTGGCACATGGAGTGGCACAAAAGAGTGGGACAGCAGATGTGGACCCCAAATAATCATTTGAAATCTGCCTTCATAATATGGAAACTCAGAAAAACAATTGTTGTAGCACTGGCATACTGAGGCACAATTCAGCTTTCTTCTAATCTTCAATATTTTCTACATGAGAAGCTATTTCCATCCTAGCATCTCCTGTCCGTGCACTTAGTAATTCCAGAATGGTTATGATATGTTCACTGTGGGAGTGAGACTGATCCCCAGAAACAAACACATTTAATTGATCATTGACATTAATCCATGACCATCCTGGCTCCTTTATTACACCCTTCGACTTCATCACCTTCCGTATATGTGCAGCTTCCTTCCACCTCCCCTTGGCAGAATATATGTTAGCCAGGGTGATGTGAGTTCCAGCAGAATCCGGATCCAAGTGAAGTATCTGTTCTGCTGTCCGTCTTCCCCGGTCTACATCCCCATGAACCCTGCATGCTCTCAATAAGGTAGACCACACAACATCATCACTATGGAAAGGCATGCTTCGTATCATATGCTCTGCTTCACTCAATCGCCCTGCTCTGCATAGAAGATCGATCATGCAACCATAGTGTTCTTTTGAAGGACTGATCCGGTACTCATTACTCATTAACATGAAGTAGTAGAAACCAAGATCAACCAATCCAGCATGGCTACATGCCGTCAGAACTCCAATGAAAGTCACATAGTCCGGTTTTAAACCAATACTGGAGATCTTCTCAAACAAACTAATGGCCTCCTGGCTATAACCATGTTCAGCATACCCACTAATCATGGCTGTCCATGATACAATGTCATTATTCTTGATTCCATGAAAGATTTTTGAAGCTTCCTGTAGACTCCCACATTTTGAGTACATACTAATTAGAGCACTATGGACCATTGTTTCATGGTCTAAGCCAATGCACAGGACATGAGCATGCACTTGCTTCCCTTGCTCAAGAAATGCCATGCTTCCACACACACTCAGCACACTAGCAAAAGCGAATTCATTTGGTTTTGGCCCTTCCCTTCTCATCCATGACAGATAGTCAAAAGCTTCCTTCGCATAACCTCCTTGAGAATAAACAGCAATTATAGTGCTCCAAGAAATCATATCTTTTTTTGTCATACCATGAAACACTACTGAAGCTGAAGTTAACATACCACATTTTGAATATAGAGTAATGATGGAATTCGCCACTGACAAGGCATCTACCATGCCTAGACGCAATATGTGGCCATGTATCTGTTCCCCCCATTTTATATTAGCAAGATTTGCGCAGGCAGAAATTACTGCTGCAAAAGTGTATTCATTAGGAATGACATATGATTTTCTCATTCTTTTAAATGCTTCCACTGCATATTCTTCTTCACCCATCTGTGCATAAGTCGTAATAAGGGTTGTCCATGACACTACATCTGGCATCCTCATTTTT
Source organism: Lupinus angustifolius (assembly GCF_001865875.1). NCBI lineage: Eukaryota > Viridiplantae > Streptophyta > Magnoliopsida > Fabales > Fabaceae > Lupinus > Lupinus angustifolius. The sequence continues at coordinate 1,154,922 of NC_032020.1, read as the reverse complement.
TCAAACAATCGCATGACGTTGTCTGGTTTCCCACATTTATTATACATGGTAGCAAGAGTGTTAACCACAAATGAGCTCTCATCAAACCCTTGTTTTACCGTTTGTGCATGTATAGCTTTCCCATGAGTTAAACAACTTGAATCAGCAGATGCTTTTAAAGCAATTGCAAATATATGTGAATCATAACCCACTTTTGATCTCCACATTTCAGAAAAGTACAATAATCCCTCCATACAGTAACCAGCATGTACAAGCCCCGCAATAATGGAAGTCCACGATACTACATTTCTTGTTACCATTTCTTCAAAGACTCTGCGACCTTGCTCTACTTTGCCTACTTTCATGTACATATCCACTAGGGCACTGCTGACAAATACTGAGTTTATTAAACTAGATTTTAGTGAAAACACATGCAATAATTCTCCAAAACACACATTCATGCCAAATGCACAGGCCTTGAGTGCAACACTAATCATGAATTGGTCCTTTTGAAGTCCTTGGTGGACCCACATATTTGAGAACAAGATCAATGCTTCATACGAGTCTTTGGCATTGACATAACCGGCTATTAACGTAGTCCATGAAATCTCATCTCTGTGAGGCATTTTATCAAACATATCCCTCGCTTCACGCAGTTGACCCCGTTTCACTAGTTGCTTCAGTTCAGAGTTAAGTTCAAACATATTATGAACATAATAAGCATTTGGGGCTAGCTGCTTTGGTTTTTCTTCCAATATTAGTTCTGGGCATGCAGTGGCAGGTCCTGTAAATATACTAACTTATATAAGTTTGAAACATGTGTGCCTTGAAACAACTTTGAAAAGCTTTATATCAATACCCTTTGAACTATTACTAACTTATCTACTACAATTGGACAATAAAAATGATTATTCAAAAGAAAAATTAGAAAAACAATCAGGAATTGGAAATTTTGAAAATTTAGCAGAATGCTCCAATGATTATGTAATAAAAGATATACCTGAATGGAGAGAGAAAGAAGCGTAGTGACGAGGATGAAGATGGTGGTGAAAAGGACGCATGAGTTTGAATATGTAAGAAGCATGCATTGCTTTTTTCATGAATGAGACATTATATCAAACAGGTTAAGGGCGACAATGAAATGGCAAACAAATAAATGAATGAGTAAATAAATAACTCACATAAATGGGTTAGTGGTAGAGAGAGAGAATGGTGGAAGAAGAAGAGTGACTGAACGGAACAGAGTGTTGAGCTTTTGGTACATATATAACAATATCAATATTTAAGATAAGATAAAAACTCGTGTGAAAATACGTATAATACATCACGTATCATTGTATTTATGATATTTTTTATTATAAATTTGAATTAGAATTAAATTTTTAATATGTTGTCAAAATTTTATTAATTATTTCTACAGCATATATATTCACACAAGTTTTTATGTTAAGATTATTATTTTAGAATATCTGATTAATCTTTTTTTAGGGATAAGACTTAAGTCTCTGTAAAATATCACTCCATCTAAAGCTTAAAAGATGAATTCTTGCTAGCTATATTTATAGTCAAAGACTCAAAAGGATTTTTTCTTACGTAAGAGGATACATTGGTTATATAAAAAGTGATTTTTATTCTTTGTATAACCTCTAAAATTGTTAGGTTAGTTAAGGATGGGGTGTAAGTATAGATGACAAAACGGACAATGTCGGTTAGTATGCTCACATAGTTCACTTTTTTTTTGCAGACAATATATACAAATTTTGTTTATTTTCCCATTTCCATGCTCGTGTGTCTGCCAAGCTTGCGGGTATTTCTATTGTGCAATGTGGACAACCCACAAACATAATTGAAGAAAAAATAAGAAATTTTCAAATAATTATGATGTAATATAATTTTTAATGCCTAAAAAGATTATAACATATCCTAAGTAAGCATAAGCATAGTACTCTGATTCATAGCTGAAATAGACCTCAAACCCAATCCACCTTCTTTTGATGGGCTTCACACTTGCTGCCAAGCTACAATTACCAGCTTCTTAACCTTTGTATCCTTTAACCATGTGAAATTTTTAATGCAGGTGTCAACATATTTCAACAACTTAGTAGGCCAAGAGTAGACATGGAAGCTATAAACTAGCATATTGTGGATTGTGGATTTAACAAGCTCAACTCTGCCCATAATTGACAAGGAGAAACCTTTCCATTTAGCAAGCTAGAAGACAATCTTGTAGGTTGGAGGTGGATACTCTTAGGCTTGCTTTGAACAAGGGAACACCTAAATATGAGAATGGGAGATTGTCAACAGTGAAGCCTAACCAAGATATTAGATTCATGATCTTCCTTATAAAGGCTTGTGTAGTGAAGAATTTACACTTGTTTAAGATGATAGTTTGCCCAGAGGATTGGGCATAATCAAGGATCAAGTCTTTTAGAACCAAAAGTTCTCTCTTGATACCTTTACAAAAAATCATGATATCATCAACATAAAGGACATGGATAGGGGTCTAAAGCATGCAGGGTCTAGATATGGGACTGATTTTTTATATCCAAAGTCAATTTGGTTAATCCTCTACTGAAGACTTCCTCTGCCAAGCAGAAGAGGAGGGGGACAATGGGTATCCTTGCTTAACACCTATTTTACAGTTGAAGAAACCAATGTTTTGTCCATTAACAGAGTTGGACAGCTTTTCAGAGTGAATGATGAGCTAATCCAGTTTGTGAATTTGCTATTAAAGCCAAATGCTTTAAGAGTGTCAAACAAGAAGTTCCAATCCATTGTGTCAAAAGCCTTTTTGATGTCCAACTTGATAGCTAAGTTGCCTCATAATGTTTTATGTTCAAGGAGATTGATAGCCTCAGAAGCTATGCATATGCAGTCCTTAATGTGCCTATCTTTGATTAATCATTTTTGTTCAGTGTAGATAATTTTTGGAGCAATAGTAGTAAGCCTGACAATTAGGACTTTTGTTATGATTTTGAATTGAAAGTTAGTCAAAGCAATGAGCTTATAGTCTTCAATTTTATCTGCACCGTGAGACTTAGGAATAAGAACCACAATCTTAGAATTGAGATTAGGCTTGTAACACCATAGTCCGATCACGACCATGAGCCCCCTCAACTTTCATGGCAAAAACAACAACCTTGATTTCCTTAGGCAAAGGAATGATAGTGAATATGAGATTATCCTCCTCTGAAACTAGATTAGGGGCCACAAACTGAATGAGGTTATTAGGTTGAGTGATGTTGTTAGAAGCATACAAGCCAGAAAAATAGGACAAAACATGGTTGATAATATTAGGAGGCTCCAACAGGATATTGTCTCCCTCCTTTAAAAGAGTCAAGGATTTTGTGGCTTGCCTAATTTTGGTTGCCTTGTGGAAGAAGCTAGTGGCCTTGTCCCCACTTGTGTTCCAATTAAGTAAGGATTTTTCCTTCCAAAGCTCCTCTTCCACAGATAAAGCATTCAATATATCATGTTCCAAACACATTTAAGGTGAATGTCTCCAAACACATTTAAAAAAGTCAAGTCAGTTTTTACTGTAAGGTGAATGTCTCCAAACACATTTCTATTCCAGCTTCTCAACTCTTTCTTTAGGATCTTGAGTTTTTGGGATAGAACAAACATAGGGCAACCAACAATCTCAGTGTTCCAGTTCTCCTCAACAACCCCTTTGTGATTCAGGTGTTGCAGCCAAAGGATGCAGAGCATCAAAGGATGATGATCTCATCCAATTCTAGGCAAAGTGCAGCAGGTTGTGTGGCTCCAAGCATCAAGCAAGCTATCATTACAAATGCTCCTATCAAGTCTTTTCTCAGTATGAGTTGGACCTCTTCTTTTATTGAACCAGGTAAACTCTACTCCAATCAATGCACGTCATATTTGAGACAAATGCATTTATATTTTGAGAAAAAATGTATGCATTAACCCTATGAGTTTTATACATTGTTATTGTATAATTAATCATTCATATTTAACCATTATTGACTCTTCAAAAAAGTAATTTAAGTGAATGGTGTGGTGATTGTGTATAAATCTTTACACTCATAGTGTATAGATCTTTACACTCATATTACACTCTTATATTTTTTGTATCATCATTTAGGACTAAATTTTAATTAGAATTAACTTTTTTTTAATATGTTATAAAGATTATATATATATATATATATATATATATATATAATCTTTATAACATATTAAAAAAAAGTTAATTCTAATTAAAATTTAGTCCTAAATGATGATACAAAAAATATAAGAGTGTAATATGAGTGTAAAGATCTATACACTATGAGTGTAAAGATTTATACACAATCACCACACCATTCACTTAAATTACTTTTTTGAAGAGTCAATAATGGTTAAATATGAATGATTAATTATACAATAACAATGTATAAAACTCATAGGGTTAATGCATACATTTTTTCTCAAAATATAAATGCATTTGTCTCAAATATGACGTGCATTGATTGGAGTAGAGTTTACCTGGTTCAATAAAAGAAGAGGTCCAACTCATACTGAGAAAAGACTTGATAGGAGCATTTGTAATGATAGCTTGCTTGATGCTTGGAGCCACACAACCTGCTGCACTTTGCCTAGAATTGGATGAGATCATCATCCTTTGATGCTCTGCATCCTTTGGCTGCAACACCTGAATCACAAAGGGGTTGTTGAGGAGAACTGGAACACTGAGATTGTTGGTTGCCCTATGTTTGTTCTATCCCAAAAACTCAAGATCCTAAAGAAAGAGTTGAGAAGCTGGAATAGAAATGTGTTTGGAGACATTCACCTTACAGTAAAAACTGACTTGACTTTTTTAAATGTGTTTGGAGACATTCACCTTAAATGTGTTTGGAACATGATATATTGAATGCTTTATCTGTGGAAGAGGAGCTTTGGAAGGAAAAATCCTTACTTAATTGGAACACAAGTGGGGACAAGGCCACTAGCTTCTTCCACAAGGCAACCAAAATTAGGCAAGCCACAAAATCCTTGACTCTTTTAAAGGAGGGAGACAATATCCTGTTGGAGCCTCCTAATATTATCAACCATGTTTTGTCCTATTTTTCTGGCTTGTATGCTTCTAACAACATCACTCAACCTAATAACCTCATTCAGTTTGTGGCCCCTAATCTAGTTTCAGAGGAGGATAATCTCATATTCACTATCATTCCTTTGCCTAAGGAAATCAAGGTTGTTGTTTTTGCCATGAAAGTTGAGGGGGCTCATGGTCGTGATCGGACTATGGTGTTACAAGCCTAATCTCAATTCTAAGATTGTGGTTCTTATTCCTAAGTCTCACGGTGCAGATAAAATTGAAGACTATAAGCTCATTGCTTTGACTAACTTTCAATTCAAAATCATAACAAAAGTCCTAATTGTCAGGCTTACTACTATTGCTCCAAAAATTATCTACACTGAACAAAAATGATTAATCAAAGATAGGCACATTAAGGACTGCATATGCATAGCTTCTGAGGCTATCAATCTCCTTGAACATAAAACATTATGAGGCAACTTAGCTATCAAGTTGGACATCAAAAAGGCTTTTGACACAATGGATTGGAACTTCTTGTTTGACACTCTTAAAGCATTTGGCTTTAATAGCAAATTCACAAACTGGATTAGCTCATCATTCACTCTGAAAAGCTGTCCAACTCTGTTAATGGACAAAACATTGGTTTCTTCAACTGTAAAATAGGTGTTAAGCAAGGATACCCATTGTCCCCCTCCTCTTCTGCTTGGCAGAGGAAGTCTTCAGTAGAGGATTAACCAAATTGACTTTGGATATAAAAAATCAGTCCCATATCTAGACCCTGCATGCTTTAGACCCCTATCCATGTCCTTTATGTTGATGATATCATGATTTTTTGTAAAGGTATCAAGAGAGAACTTTTGGTTCTAAAAGACTTGATCCTTGATTATGCCCAATCCTCTGGGCAAACTATCATCTTAAACAAGTGTAAATTCTTCACTACACAAGCCTTTATAAGGAAGATCATGAATCTAATATCTTGGTTAGGCTTCACTGTTGACAATCTCCCATTCTCATATTTAGGTGTTCCCTTGTTCAAAGCAAGCCTAAGAGTATCCACCTCCAACCTACAAGATTGTCTTCTAGCTTGCTAAATGGAAAGGTTTCTCCTTGTCAATTATGGGCAGAGTTGAGCTTGTTAAATCCACAATCCACAATATGCTAGTTTATAGCTTCCATGTCTACTCTTGGCCTACTAAGTTGTTGAAATATGTTGACACCTGCATTAAAAATTTCACATGGTTAAAGGATACAAAGGTTAAGAAGCTGGTAATTGTAGCTTGGCAGCAAGTGTGAAGCCCATCAAAAGAAGGTGGATTGGGTTTGAGGTCTATTTCAGCTATGAATCAGAGTACTATGCTTATGCTTACTTAGGATATGTTATAATCTTTTTAGGCATTAAAAATTATATTACATCATAATTATTTGAAAATTTCTTATTTTTTCTTCAATTATGTTTGTGGGTTGTCCACATTGCACAATAGAAATACCCGCAAGCTTGGCAGACACACGAGCATGGAAATGGGAAAATAAACAAAATTTGTATATATTGTCTGCAAAAAAAAAGTGAACTATGTGAGCATACTAACCGACATTGTCCGTTTTGTCATCTATACTTACACCCCATCCTTAACTAACCTAACAATTTTAGAGGTTATACAAAGAATAAAAATCACTTTTTATATAACCAATGTATCCTCTTACGTAAGAAAAAATCCTTTTGAGTCTTTGACTATAAATATAGCTAGCAAGAATTCATCTTTTAAGCTTTAGATGGAGTGATATTTTACAGAGACTTAAGTCTTATCCCTAAAAAAAGATTAATCAGATATTCTAAAATAATAATCTTAACATAAAAACTTGTGTGAATATATATGCTGTAGAAATAATTAATAAAATTTTGACAACATATTAAAAATTTAATTCTAATTCAAATTTATAATAAAAAATATCATAAATACAATGATACGTGATGTATTATACGTATTTTCACACGAGTTTTTATCTTATCTTAAATATTGATATTGTTATATATGTACCAAAAGCTCAACACTCTGTTCCGTTCAGTCACTCTTCTTCTTCCACCATTCTCTCTCTCTACCACTAACCCATTTATGTGAGTTATTTATTTACTCATTCATTTATTTGTTTGCCATTTCATTGTCGCCCTTAACCTGTTTGATATAATGTCTCATTCATGAAAAAAGCAATGCATGCTTCTTACATATTCAAACTCATGCGTCCTTTTCACCACCATCTTCATCCTCGTCACTACGCTTCTTTCTCTCTCCATTCAGGTATATCTTTTATTACATAATCATTGGAGCATTCTGCTAAATTTTCAAAATTTCCAATTCCTGATTGTTTTTCTAATTTTTCTTTTGAATAATCATTTTTATTGTCCAATTGTAGTAGATAAGTTAGTAATAGTTCAAAGGGTATTGATATAAAGCTTTTCAAAGTTGTTTCAAGGCACACATGTTTCAAACTTATATAAGTTAGTATATTTACAGGACCTGCCACTGCATGCCCAGAACTAATATTGGAAGAAAAACCAAAGCAGCTAGCCCCAAATGCTTATTATGTTCATAATATGTTTGAACTTAACTCTGAACTGAAGCAACTAGTGAAACGGGGTCAACTGCGTGAAGCGAGGGATATGTTTGATAAAATGCCTCACAGAGATGAGATTTCATGGACTACGTTAATAGCCGGTTATGTCAATGCCAAAGACTCGTATGAAGCATTGATCTTGTTCTCAAATATGTGGGTCCACCAAGGACTTCAAAAGGACCAATTCATGATTAGTGTTGCACTCAAGGCCTGTGCATTTGGCATGAATGTGTGTTTTGGAGAATTATTGCATGTGTTTTCACTAAAATCTAGTTTAATAAACTCAGTATTTGTCAGCAGTGCCCTAGTGGATATGTACATGAAAGTAGGCAAAGTAGAGCAAGGTCGCAGAGTCTTTGAAGAAATGGTAACAAGAAATGTAGTATCGTGGACTTCCATTATTGCGGGGCTTGTACATGCTGGTTACTGTATGGAGGGATTATTGTACTTTTCTGAAATGTGGAGATCAAAAGTGGGTTATGATTCACATATATTTGCAATTGCTTTAAAAGCATCTGCTGATTCAAGTTGTTTAACTCATGGGAAAGCTATACATGCACAAACGGTAAAACAAGGGTTTGATGAGAGCTCATTTGTGGTTAACACTCTTGCTACCATGTATAATAAATGTGGGAAACCAGACAACGTCATGCGATTGTTTGAAAAAATGAGGATGCCAGATGTAGTGTCATGGACAACCCTTATTACGACTTATGCACAGATGGGTGAAGAAGAATATGCAGTGGAAGCATTTAAAAGAATGAGAAAATCATATGTCATTCCTAATGAATACACTTTTGCAGCAGTAATTTCTGCCTGCGCAAATCTTGCTAATATAAAATGGGGGGAACAGATACATGGCCACATATTGCGTCTAGGCATGGTAGATGCCTTGTCAGTGGCGAATTCCATCATTACTCTATATTCAAAATGTGGTATGTTAACTTCAGCTTCAGTAGTGTTTCATGGTATGACAAAAAAAGATATGATTTCTTGGAGCACTATAATTGCTGTTTATTCTCAAGGAGGTTATGCGAAGGAAGCTTTTGACTATCTGTCATGGATGAGAAGGGAAGGGCCAAAACCAAATGAATTCGCTTTTGCTAGTGTGCTGAGTGTGTGTGGAAGCATGGCATTTCTTGAGCAAGGGAAGCAAGTGCATGCTCATGTCCTGTGCATTGGCTTAGACCATGAAACAATGGTCCATAGTGCTCTAATTAGTATGTACTCAAAATGTGGGAGTCTACAGGAAGCTTCAAAAATCTTTCATGGAATCAAGAATAATGACATTGTATCATGGACAGCCATGATTAGTGGGTATGCTGAACATGGTTATAGCCAGGAGGCCATTAGTTTGTTTGAGAAGATCTCCAGTATTGGTTTAAAACCGGACTATGTGACTTTCATTGGAGTTCTGACGGCATGTAGCCATGCTGGATTGGTTGATCTTGGTTTCTACTACTTCATGTTAATGAGTAATGAGTACCGGATCAGTCCTTCAAAAGAACACTATGGTTGCATGATCGATCTTCTATGCAGAGCAGGGCGATTGAGTGAAGCAGAGCATATGATACGAAGCATGCCTTTCCATAGTGATGATGTTGTGTGGTCTACCTTATTGAGAGCATGCAGGGTTCATGGGGATGTAGACCGGGGAAGACGGACAGCAGAACAGATACTTCACTTGGATCCGGATTCTGCTGGAACTCACATCACCCTGGCTAACATATATTCTGCCAAGGGGAGGTGGAAGGAAGCTGCACATATACGGAAGGTGATGAAGTCGAAGGGTGTAATAAAGGAGCCAGGATGGTCATGGATTAATGTCAATGATCAATTAAATGTGTTTGTTTCTGGGGATCAGTCTCACTCCCACAGTGAACATATCATAACCATTCTGGAATTACTAAGTGCACGGACAGGAGATGCTAGGATGGAAATAGCTTCTCATGTAGAAAATATTGAAGATTAGAAGAAAGCTGAATTGTGCCTCAGTATGCCAGTGCTACAACAATTGTTTTTCTGAGTTTCCATATTATGAAGGCAGATTTCAAATGATTATTTGGGGTCCACATCTGCTGTCCCACTCTTTTGTGCCACTCCATGTGCCAGGAGAAATGATTGGTCAAAATAATATTTAATAATTATATTTTTAACTTCAATAATTTTTTTCAACCAATTAGAGGTGATGGTACATGGAGTGGTACAAAAAGTGGGACAACATATGTGCTCCCGATTATTTGGAATTGTTTCACCAACTCAAATCATTTGAACACTCAATATTTTGTTCAACATGGATACATACTTGAATTTGGAACGAAGTCAAATATCATTGACAAGAGTGCAAAAAAAAGTTGACCAAGTAAATGAATCAAAAGGTAATTTTTATTGATGAGCAAGGTATTTGTTTTATGTTCTTCTTTTGGCCTAAAGTTTGTTATGCATTCTTGCTAGTCATGGATGTATGCATCACTTCCATTGTGCAGTAAGATACTATTTCTTGTGAAGTATATTGTTGAATAAGCAGCTGTATAGCAATGTTAGAACTTACTCAAACATTGTTTCTTCTATGATTTCTTCTTTTTTTCCTATTAAAAAAGTTATGTTATTAGTGATGACTATTTTTATTTTATTGTTTTTTCTTCTGCTGTGTATGCCTTCCTACACGGTACGTGACATTTCTTTCATGATATGTCTCATTATCTTGGTGACATATGTTGATGTATTTATTTTGATTGCATTAAAGCTAGAATTAAACAATATTTTTCCACTCTGTTAACTATGAAGCATGGATTTTTATTTTTGCCTCTATATTTTGAAAAATTATGCTTATGAGTCAGTCAATTGCTGATTTTTTGCTGACCACACTGAATTACCATTCAATTGTGCATGCATATTTGGGGTTCTGAACTATTTCACTTACTCAACTGTTGAGGAATTTTAAATTACAGAGCTGGTCAGTATGAATTGTGCAGATGTGTATAATGCCCTTGGACTCTTTCCTGAAGACCAATGTATTTCAAGAACTGTTAAAGGATATAAGTATAACTAATCGATGTACTAAAGACACTGCTGTTTGAGACCTTGTATAATCTTTGAATATAGCCTCTACCGACTACCAGATTAGTTGTGCTGGAATTATCTTGCTATGTCACCATATATACAAGAAACTTGCAAAAGTTTCTATTCCATTGCTCATATATTTAGATGACAAATGCCCCCACTATCTTTTTCATATTATCTGTAAGTGTAACACTCCCTATTTGGTCTTCTTTTTTTAACAAATTTTATTTCTGTATGAAGATTGAAGTTAGCTTTTAAGAGAAGAGGATGGACGAAATAGGAATGGTTGATATAAGAATAGGTATATGGTTTTTGCAGGAAGGAAGGATCAATAAAGATGAAAACTTGCAGTATTCATATCATGGATGATCTTTTGATGAGTGTAGATCTTGTGTTAGAATCCTCCAAGCTTTGCCTGAAGGTCTCGTAGAGCATGTGCCACTAGGTTCCGAAGTTGGCGTGTCTCAAGGCTTGCTTTTTGTTTTGCCCGATGTGAATGGTTGGGACTCCGGAGAAAGATAACGTGTCCAAGCCTCCAATTTAATTGGTTCAATTTTGTGATTAGTTTGACAATATTATATGTTCATCACACCAGAGTTTTCGACGGTTAACATTCAGCGTAATCTGTTCTATGGATATGATACTTTTGTGAAGAATGTTTCTCATCCTTCTCACATTGATTTTCCTCATCACAAGGTACAAATAATGCCTTTCAATGTCTTCTAGATGCAGGATATTATATTTTCAATCAGTTGGTTAGTTACTAGTATTTTAGAGTAAGGTCCTTCAAATATTTTGTGCGTAGCAATTTGGTCCATAAAAAATTTAAAACCCAAAATGGTTCCCAAAAATACCAAAATGGGTCAAGTTGGTCCTTTTTAACATTTTTTATGACCCCGACAAAGACTATTTTGGTACACATGAAAATTTTTAAGGACTAAAGTGACTATTCACTCAGTATTTTATTTTGGTCCTGTTGTAACTTGTAAGTGGAATTTGTTAAAAATAATAAATGAAGTTGATGCAGGCAAAAAATTTGTATATGTATTCTGGTTTGTTGAAGTTTTTTGCTGAATTTGGTTAGTCAATTACCCTAAAAAAGCAAGTCACTGTATTGGATCTTAAACTTTTACCATATATATGTTTCTAACATATCACCATGGCAACTTTGCATTTTGTGTCTCTCTAGTTCATAGACTATGGTCCCTGTAGTTGACATGTTTCTTTATCATTTTGGTCATGAAATATTAGCAGTTTAGGTAGACATTACCTTGATACAATCTGTTGTGAAAGTTAAAATTATTTAGTACTGTTAGGCTGTTCAATAACTCCCTAGTTACCAACATCAAAATGATACATAATCTACAGGTTAAGAATAAATGTTGCCACTTGAGAATGATATGATTTGAGTTAGAAGACCCTTTCTCTATATTCAGTGTGTGAATGCAATGATATGATTGGCGCAACGTAAGGTTGTTGGTTAGTGATCATGAGGTCACAGGTTCAAATCCTGGAAACAGCTTCTCCGCCTACGAGGATAAAGTTGTATACATCTACCCTCATCAAACCCACTAAGTGGGAGTCATGTGCACTGAGCTGCCCTTTTATGGTGGACTATTGGTATGGCTGGGTGCTGGCTTAGTAATTTGTGTTGAATTTTCATTGCAAAATGAGTTTATGATGATTTGATGTTGTTTTGAAGTGTTAGAATTAACTGAGAGCATGAGGGTGTTCCTCTTCTATTGCTAATGGTTTCTTCATTTTTGTGTCTCTAAACCCTCCTCCTCATCTTCATCCTATCCTCATCCTCATTCTCGTCTTCATCCTTTCCTCTTCCTCATCGTCATCCTCCTCCTCATCCTTCTCTTCATCCTATGCTCATGCTCGTCCTCATCCTATCCTCGTCCTCATCCTCTTCCTCATCCTCATTCTACTCGTCATCCTCATGCTCGTCCTCATCCTATTCTCATCCTCGTCCTTATCCTATTCTCATCCTCGTCCTCATCCTATCCTCATCCTCGTCCTCATCCTCATTCTCGTCCTCATCCTATCCTCATCCTCGTCATAATCGACATCCTATCCTCATCCT
>NC_032020.1:937182-1142043 GCF_001865875.1 Lupinus angustifolius | reverse complement strand
ATATATATATATATATATATATACGTTTTCACTTTCTACACAAGTTTTTCTTCTCTTATGTTAATTAAAGACAGATGTTAAGAACGTGTTGAAAATTTCAATATTAGAGTATTTTCAAAATCTTTAATATATGTCACTCACCATATACAATTTTTGATGAGCGTAATATATATGTAGTGTTAGTGTAAGGATTTATACATAGTTAGTGTATTATTCACATTCATTTATATTACGTTTTTTGAAAAGATAATAATGATTAAAAATGAGTAGTAAATAATGTATTGATAATGTATAAATTTCTTGCACTGTAGTACATTCATTTTTTTCTCATTTTTTATTTTGAATTCTTTAACAATTACTCTTTAGACACTTTTTGACATTTTCCGTTTAAGGTAAGGTACAAGCATACAAAAATAATGATAACTTATTATATGATAATAACTCTGTTTTATTGGATCATTTCTTAGAGATTAGTTGAAACTAGATTTATTTTTTATTCCACCAAGATGAAGCTCTTTTTAAGAAGTTTGGGAGCATTAACCCATCACCATGTAAGGTTGGAAATAGAATACTTTGCTATGAACTTTATAAATAATATTCAAACTCCGATATGTACTTTAATTTCTCCCTTTCCTTAAGAAACCTATAACCTGATTTTATATAAGGTTGTTTTTTAAGTATTAATAATAATTTGTACTTTCTCCCTTCCTTAACAAACCTAAAACCTGATTTTATATAATGTTGTTTTTAAGTATTAAGACATATTTTGTATTTAGTAGATGTTTTTTATGTGATTAGCAGATGTTTCGAAAACCTCCACAAACCACTAAGGCTTTAAACCTCCACTATTTAAAGAGGTTTTTGTACTGTTTACCATGGTTTTTATAATGACTCGAATTCGTCAATATTAATTATACATATAAATACAAGAAATATTAGAGATAAAAATTTACACATTCATAATTGTTATATCTTTATGATTGTATTAAAGCACTCTATAAAATATGTAGAATATTGTAATAATCTGTTACTTTGTCTCAAATATAATATTTTCCTCCTCTAATCAGCTTCCAATAGGAAAAATAATCATAGAGGTTTTTTTTTAGAACTTTAGCACCTCAAACATGGGCTTCAAAAATAATCACAGAGGTATTCACAAGTTTTCAAAATTGCTAGGAATAGAAACTTTTGAAGCATGATTTCTTATTGTTTGGGAAGGAGTAATAAAGAAGCAAAACTATATCCAAATTCATTTCAGAAAAACTGAAGTGTACCAAAAATACTTTTTTCTCTTTTTAAGTGATTCACCAATAGATGCAAGAAAACCTTGAAGACTTGTTTGGTACTCACTATTCAGTAGTACAAAATTAAATACCTACAAAAGAATTAAACAAAACTCATGACAACAAAAAATAAAAAATATTCAGTTAGATGTCTTACACCATAAAAGGAACACAACTTCCTTAGAGTGCATGTTATTGTTAAATCGCCAATGCATATGTGAGATTGTGAGTATCCTCCATGTAACGGTGTTCTCCAAAATTGGAACACTCTCCTGACCAAAGAGTTGGGACCAGTGTATCAAATTACGGACCGCATCACGCAATATTGCGGTTGCAGTGACCGCCATCGTAATTGCAATGTGATATCGATTCACAGTGATACGACCGCAACAGGCCGCAACGTAACTGCATTGGATCGTATTTGGACCACATCGGACTGCAATGCAACCGCATCGATGTCAAAAATATGTTTTTATTCACAAAATAATTCACACTGCAATGACCACAATTCGCATCGCAATGACCACAATAACAAGTCCCCAAGTCCCATATTGTTTCGAAGAGGAAAATTGAAAGACTTTATAAGCCTTAAGTTACAACTTTAAGGTGTGCCCCAAGGAGTACAATGACTATAAATAAAGATATTCTCTCCTCATTATAACTCGCATCAGTCAAACAATCTTCCTCGACTTTCTTCTTTCTCCCCATAAATTTCCACCAACCCTCATCCGATAATTAAAATTAGGGAATGAATTGGGTTTGGGAGAGAGTAATGTTTTTACTAAATAACCTTGTAAGAAATTTAAGTTGAACTAAACAATGAAGGATAATATTGTCCAAATACTTAGGAATACATTGTTCCTTCATGAAAATGGATGGATCCATGTTAGCAAATCTTAATTAATATATATGATAAATAGTTCAATTACTAAAACTCATTATTAAATAATAAAAATATAAATAATATATAATGATAATGTAATTATTATGTTTGTTGTAATTATGCCTGTACCAACCGGGCATATATGATGATATTCATACACACCTATAAGAGCAATCACAATGGTTATTCTTAACTGAATAAGAATATTATTATTTTGTTCTTATTTCATAGGGAGTTGTAATAAATTATAAAATAATATGTGAGACCTAAATAAGAATGAAAATGTTATTTATCATCGTGGATGCTCTAAATTAGTATTGTGTGCCGTAACAAATAATTTTTTACAGATACACAGAGGGTAGAAATGACAATATGAGCATTGTCTGCAGCTCAGTCTATATTGCCCTAAAAAAATGTGGGCAGAACATCAAATTTTTCGGTTAATCCTTTTCGCGCGATCCATTTGCCTGCTAAATTTGTGGTCATTTCAAGCGGGCTAAATGGGCATTTGATGGCATAAAACAATACCAAGTGTTAAAAAGGAGAGACACTCCTTTTCTTTCTTCCTATTGGTTTCTTCTTCCAAAGTGTTCTTCACAGCTTCACTCAAACTCTCAAAAGTGTTAAAACATGGTTTCTTCTCCAACTCTTCTTCTTCTTCACAATTTCACTCCTTCTTCCATTCTTCCTCAACCTTCTTCCTTCACTTTTTCTTCCATTCTTCTTCTCCTTCACAATTCTCTAGGTTTGATTTTCCGCAAATCAATTTTCCCCAATCAACTTTTCCCTTTCTTGCTTTTCCTTTTCTAATCTGTGTTTTCCTTTATTTAATATGTGTTTGGTTGCATATTGTCACAAATTATTGGAATCTGCATTTAATCTGTGGTTTCCTTTTCTAATTTGTGTTTTTTCTTCCCTAATGAGACAAATTGTTGAATTAGATTCACTTAGGAGAACATTGTTTTCCTTCATTGTGTTTTCCTTCACATAGCATCATATTGTTGCTTTTGGGATTTTATGTGGATAACAAGTGGTTATGCAAATAACAAAGATGATCTAAAGTGTAAGCTATAATGTACATATTTTAGAAATCTAAACCCCATACAACGTTTAATTTTCAATGTTTGGACTTAGGAACAAGGATCATGACATATCAAACACAATTTTAAGCTTCAGTGTAGACATAGCAACAATAAGACACAGCAACAAGATTTACACTCTCTTTTAGGGTAAGTAGCAAAATGTCCGCGAGCCGCCCACATGTCTGTTTACACGTTTTAAAACGGGCAGAGCATGTGATTTTGTCCGTTAAGCATTTGCGGGCATGCTCGTGTCCGCTTAAGTTTTGCGGCATAATGCAGGCACAGGCAAAATGGACTGGACAACCCGTTTTGCCATCTCTCACCGCCGGTCATTATTTATGCGGCTGACAACCTCAGCTTTATTATTTAATAGAAAAACATGTTTTTTGAGATTGATTATAGTAAGCAGAGTTTTGATAAGTGTAGTTGACTTTCAAATTATCACCTTCTCTCTCTGCATTCAATCCATGTCTCCTTCATCTTCCAACTCAGATCCTAAATGTATGTACGATGTGTTCCTGAATTTCAATGTGGAAGAACACATTCTGTTGAATTTCATTTCTGATCTCTATTCTTCTCTCTCAAATGCTGGTGTCAACACTTTCATTCAAGATGAAAAAGTAGAGAAGAAGATAAGAGATTATATATTTCAAGCAATACAAGGGTCTCAAATATTTATCTTAGTTTTCTCCAAAAACTATGCTGATTCTAGTTTGTGTCTTGATGAACTCGTCAAAATCATGGAGTGTAACAGAAATATTGGTCAATTGGTCATACCTATATTTTACTATGTTGATCCATCTGATGTACGATTTCAAGAGGGTACTTTTGGAGAAGTGTTCCAAAGACTTTCAGCCAAATTTTCCTCTATGAACAATGTGGTTGTTGAGTGGAAGAGGGCACTCACCCATGCTGCAAAATTGTTTGGTTGGGATGTAAGAAATTTCAGGTACAAATCCATACTTTCTTGGTTCTTTTACTTTACTAAATCATTCATTACTTTCCCATCTTAGACTTACTTCTAATATTCACATCATCTTAATTTATATCTATGTATGCCCTTTACTTAAATAATTCACACAAAAAAAAACATTTTATGATTTTTACTATAAGCTCTTTAATATATATATTCTTCCTAGATCCTACTATTTAGAAGCCTCATGCAGTGGACTGCCCATTTAGTACAAGTGTTATGGGATGGCAAGAAATATTTGTACTATTTGAACATCGTGTGAGATTTTTATTAAGTCATACTTTACATTATCCAAATTTAATTAATGAATTTCAATCCATTGATCCATTTTAATGGATTTGGTGGATAAATATTCAATCCATTTGTTTATTTTTTTTTAAAAATCACTTTGGTTTCTCTGTCCTTTTTTTGTTTATTTTTTGGATGGATATCCATTGAATATTATGAATGGATTTGAAGCTATACATTATTAGAATTATCAACTGGATTGTATTCACTTAAATCAATTAATTACAATGGATGAATTGAATTTATCCTGGACTCTAGATTGTAGATAATTTTGTCACCCTAGTTTTTGTGCTACGAGGGTGGGTATATGACTTAGGATTTGAAAGTTCCTTAATCGAAAGTTCAATCAAATGCCACTGGCCCCAAGTATATTTTAAGCTTATCATAGTTCATGTTTAATGTGTCTGTTGTTTTTGTAATCGTTATGACAGGAATGATAGCGATGTAATAATGGAAATTGTTGATGACATTCTGATAAAACTCGATAAAACATACTTGCCTATTACCAATTTTCCAGTTGGAGTAGAAGCCCATGTGCAAAATGTGGTTCAACTTTTGGAAAAAGAAACAGAAAGAGCATGCATAGTAGGAATTTTGGGAATGGGAGGAATTGGTAAAACAACTATAGCCAAAGCCATCTACAACAAACTTAGAAGAAATTTTGAAGACAAAAGTTTCCTTGAAAATGTTAGTGAAATTTGGGAGAAAGAAAGGGGCTGGAGTGATTTACAAGAAAATCTTCTTTCTGACATCCTTAAAACAAGAAACATTAAGATACATAGCATTGAGTGGGGGAAAACTCTGATCAAGGAAAGAATTCTCGGAAAAAGGACACTTGTTGTACTTGATGATGTGACAAATATTGAGCAACTAAATGCACTATGTACCGGAAAACATGAATTGAATGCTCCAGGAAGTGTATTGATCATTACAACAGGAAATGCACATCTACTTAAAGTGCGCGAAGTTGACTATGTCTATACAATAAATGTAATGGATGTAAACCAGTCCCTTGAGCTTTTCAGTTGGCATGCTTTCAAGAAGAGAAGCCCAAAAATAGACTTCATTGAACTCTCAAGAGATGTAACCATTGAATGTGGACGACTACCACTAGCTCTTGAAGTCCTTGGGTCTTACTTTTACAAGAGGACAAAAGAACAATGGAAAAATGTATTGTCAAAACTAGAAAGAATTCCCCATATGAATGCACTACAGTTACTAAAAGTAAGCATTGATGGTTTAGATGATCTTATGGAGAAGAGAATATTTCTTGACATATGTTGTTTCTTTATCGGAATGGATAGCCTATGTTACAAAGACATATGTTGGTTGTGAACATCATGCTGAAAATGGAATAACAGGCCTTGTAGAAAGGAGTCTGATAAAAGTTGATAAGGATAACAAGCTCCGAATGCATGCTATGCTACGTGATGTGGGAAAAGAAATTCTTCATCAAAGTTCACTAGATCATAAATGGATGTATGACGTGTTCCTCAATTTCAGAGGAGAAGACACAAGGAAGAATTTTGTTTCTCATCTCTACTATTCTCTCTCAAATGCTGGTGTCAACACTTTCATTGACGATGAAAAGCTTGAAAAGGGACAGAAGATAAGAGAGGATATATTTCAGGCAATAGAAGGGTCTCACATATCTATCCTAGTTTTCTCCAAAAACTATGCTGATTCTAGATGGTGTCTTGATGAGCTCATGATGATCATGGAGTGCCACCAAAGGACTGGTCAGTTGGTCATACCCATATTTTACAATGTTGACCCATCCGATGTACGTCGTCAAAAGGGTACATTTGGAGAAGCTTTCCAAAGATATCCATCAACAGCAGAGGTGTGTGGTTGGGAGAGGGCACTCACCCAAGCTGGGAATTTGAGTGGTGTGGATGTTACAAATTATAGGTATAAATCTATACTTTCTTGGTTCTTTTAGTTTACTAAATCATTCATTCCTTTCCCATCTAAGACTCACTTCTAATATTCACATGATCTTAATTTATATCTATGTATGCCCTTTACTTGAATAACTCGGACAAAAAAAAAAGATTGTACGATTTTTACTATAAGCTTTAATATATAAAACTCTCCCTAGATTCCACTATGTGGGAGCCTCGTGTACTGGGCTACTCGTTTAGTACAAGTGTTATGAGATGACAAGAAATATTTGTACTATTCGAACATAGTGTGAGGTTTTTATGCTACCGGGGTGGGTATTTGACTTAGGATTTGAAAGTGCCTTAATTGAAAGTTCAATCAAATGCCACAAATTCCAAGTATATTTTAAGGTTATCATAATTCATGTTTAATTTGTCTTTTTTGTAATTGTTATCACAGGAATGATAGTGATGTAATAAAGGAAATTGTTGATGACATTTTGATAAAACTAGATAAAACATACTTGCCTATTACCAGTTTTCCAGTTGGAGTTGAAGCCCATGT
Organism: Lupinus angustifolius; assembly: GCF_001865875.1. NCBI lineage: Eukaryota > Viridiplantae > Streptophyta > Magnoliopsida > Fabales > Fabaceae > Lupinus > Lupinus angustifolius. The sequence goes on along the minus strand of NC_032020.1, from coordinate 1,135,086 downwards.
GCAACATGTGGTTCAACATTTGAAGGAAGATCCCAAAAGAGCATGTATAGTAGGAATTTGGGGAATGGCAGGCATTGGTAAAACAACTATAGCCAAAGCCATCTACAATGAACTTCGAAGAAATTTTACAGATAAAAGTTTCCTTGAAAATATTAGAGAAATTTGGGAGAAAGAAAGGGGCTGGAATGATTTACAAGAAAAACTTCTTTCGGATATCCTTAAAACAAGAAACATTAAGATACATAGCATTGAGTGGGGGAAAAATGTGATCAAGGAAAGACTTATAGGAAAGAGGACACTTGTTGTACTTGATGATGTGACAAGTTTTGAGCAACTAAATGCACTATGTACCGGAAAACATGAATTCAATGCTTCGGGAAGTGTAATGATCATTACAACAAAAGACGTACGTCTACTTAATGTGCTCGAAGTTGACCATGTCTATGAAATAAAGGAAATGGATGAAAATGAGTCCCTTGAGCTGTTCAGTTGGCATGCTTTCAAGAAGGGAAGTCCAGGAGAAGACTTCATTGAACTCTCAAGAAAAACAGTCTCTTACTGTGGAGGACTACCATTAGCTCTTGAAGTCCTTGGGTCTTACTTGTATGAGAGGACAAAAGAACAATGGAAAAGTGTATTGTCAAAACTAGAAAGAATTCCCCATAAGGATGTACAAAAGAAACTAAAATTAAGCTTTGATGGTTTAGATGATTTTATGGAGAAGGATATATTTCTTGACATATGTTGTTTCTTTATCGGTAAGGATAGAGCCTATGTTACAAAGATATTGGATGGCTGTGAACTTCATGCTGAAATTGGAATAGCAGTCCTTGTAGAAAGGAGCCTGCTAAAAGTTGAAAAGGATAACAAGCTCGGAATGCATGATTTGCTACGTGACATGGGAAGAGAAATTGTTCGTCAAAGTTCCCCGGACGAACCTGAGAAGCGCAGGCGATTATGGTTTCAGAAGGATGTACTTGAAATATTGACAGAACACAGTGTAAGAACTTTCTCTATATATACTATTGAGAAAATAACAAAGATCACGAGGATATTTATGTACTGCTTTATAAAGAAAAAATAACAAAGGTCTCCTTTATATTTTAGTTTTTTTTCTTTGCTCTTTTCTCAAAGGGAACAAAAGCTGTAGAGGGATTGGCTTTGAAGTTGCAAAGATCTAGTAGAGTTAACTTGAGTACCAATGCTTTTGAGAAAATGAAGAGATTGAGACTTTTGAAACTTGATCATGTGCAACTTGATGGAGATTATAAGTATCTTCCCAAACGGTTGCGTTGGCTCTATTGGAAAGGATTTCCTTTAAGATGCATACCTGACAGCTTTAATCAGAAAAATGTAGTTGCTATTGACTTAAAACACCGCAAGCTTCAACTTGTTTGGAAGGAGCCTCAGGTATATATTGCATGAAATTTTCTTCAATGACAACAGTAATATTTTATGCCTTTTTGTTTTTTCTGATTTTTTTTAAAACTTTTGAAGTTGATGGAGAAGCTAAAAATTCTAAATCTTAGTCATTCAAAGTACTTGACAAAAACCCCTGATTTTTCAAACCTACCGAATCTTGAAGAGCTCATTCTCAAAGATTGTCCAAACTTGTCCGAGGTACACCAATCCATTGGAGATCTTTGCAATCTTCTTGTGATGAATTTTAAGGATTGTACAAGTCTTAAAAATATCCCAAGAAAGATCTATAAGTTGAAATCTGTAAAAACTTTCATTCTTTCTGGTTGTTCAAAGATTGAAAAATTAGAAGAAGATATAGTACAGATGGAGTCCTTGACAACTTTAATTGCAGACCATACTGCCATAAAGTATGTGCCCTTTTCCATAGTAAGATCCAAAAGTATTGTCTATATATCCCTATGTGGACATGAAGGATTAGCATGCAATGTATTTCCTTCTCTCATGATGTCTTGGATATCACAAACAAGAAATCCTTTATCATGTACTCAACCATTTCAGAACGTTTCATCGTCTCTTGTCTCTGTGAATGTGCAAGATAAAAATCTGATTGACCTGTCGACGATGCTAAGCGGATTTTCAAAAGTTCATGGTGTTTTGGTGCAATGCTGCTCACACTCTCAACTAACTCAAGAATTAAGAAGAATTCTGGATGAGTTATGTGATGTAAGTTTTACTAAATTGGAAAGAACATTAAATGCATCACAAGTTTTGGAGAATTGCATGGGATGTTATTTGATTGGAATGGGAAGTTACCAACAAGTCATCCATATGCTTAACAAGAGCATAACAGAGGTTCATTCTCATTCTCTTTGCTCTCATCTTTACTTGTAATTATGGCAACATGAAATAATCTTTACTTCTGATGGAACTTGAAGCTTAGCAAGAATGTAGTGAAAGTTAATTTCCAAGCTTTTTTATTGGTAGAAGTAAAATCTTCATTACCACTTGCAAAAGTAGCTCATACAAAAGATAACATAGGTTGGGTCAGGATCCTCTCCTTTACTGGAGAGGGAAGTACATAAAAAACAAAGGGGAAAAAAATGCATGGTGTGACAGTTTTACCCTTTAGATGCAATGTGATGACATTTTTACCCTTAAATGTAAAGGCGAAATCAATAACTTGTCTCTCCATTACTGAAGATGATTTTTTTCCGCATAGGATAGCTTACACCTTCTAGGAATGGTTAAAGTTAACCCATCTACCATAGTGTTTTACTATCTATCAGCTACTTCACTATTCTAAGTTATGATCTTACGTTTTGAGCTTACTTTTCATTTAGAAATACTACATTTTCCAGGATCTTACTTTTTTATAACTATGCAAAAATCTTATAGCTAGTTTTTTTTCCCACAGTTATAAAAACTTGTTTAGGTCAATAGGAGTTATGGTACTATCCAGGAATACTAAATTTCCAAGTTCTTACTGTATTATTTTTGTAAGATTTTACATTTCATATTACCCCTTTTTATGTTGGGAAAGACAAAATCAATTCTACCTTTGATGCAAAATGGACATTTGCGAAGCAGTACGCAGACAAATAAAATAGGATAAAAGTAGAAGAATAATACCGAGAATTTTAACATGTGAAAACCTCCTTATAGTTCGAGACCAAAGAAGACCTAGTCCAGAAATATCTCCACTATAAAAAGTAGGATTAAAAAATTTGTCTACCTCTATAAGAGGATAACACCCAATATCTCACTCAACTAGGATGCAATAGAATGTCTCTCTAGTCTCTCATTACGAATAGTCTCCCATTTCCAAAACTTTGCACTCCAGCACACTCTATTTTCATAAATAACTAAAGTTTTGTTCATGATACAGGGATTGGCTAGGAACAGTTATAGTGATTGTTTCCTTCCAGCTGAGAATTATCCTTATTGGTTAGCCTACACAGGTGAAGGACATTCTGTGCTTTTTCAAGTGCCTGAAGGTAGTGATTGTCACATTAAGGGAATGGCTTTGTGTGTTGTTTATTCATCAACACATAAAATTGTGCCATCTGAATGTATCACCAGTGTCTTGATCATTAATCACACTAGCTTCACTATCCACATATATAAGAGAGACACATCAATTTCCTTTAATGATGAAGATTGGTTGGATTTAATGTCGAATCTACGACCCGGTGAAACTGTGGAGATTTTCGCAATTTTTGGGCATGGATTGACTATTAAGAGAATATGGAGTCAGAGAAAATGTTTGGGCACTTGCTGAGAAAATGGAGTCAGAGAAGATTATCTTGATAAAACTTAAGATAAAATGGGAGAGTATTTGTAGTTGAACCTGAACAGGTATGTCTATATAGGAGCCTCTTGTTTTCTGTGTTTTCCAATTGTATTGTTTATTCCAATTAATAATGTTGTGTTTTGAAATCTTGTTAAGAGTTGTCTTATAATTATTCTAGATCTCATGATTGCATGACAAGATACTATGTAGGAAAATATTTGGTGTTATACATATTATATTCTAACTTCAAGCACAAGTTTTAAGTAACATCTTTATTAGTGTAAAAGGGCGGCACAATGCACGAGGCTCCAGTCAATGAGTTTTGGGGAGGGTACATGTATGCAACTTTACCCCTGCAAGCGGAGAGGTTATTTCCAGAAATACTAGACAACAACCTTACCATTTGACTAAGAAAAGTATTACATAATGATGTTAAGTGTTAACAGTGATTTTAAAACAATGTCATCATTAGTTTTCTTTCTTTGTCTCAGTTATATGCTTTGATATGCACCAGTGTTTGGGTCTTAGGCCCTATTGCAAGGGAAAATATTATAAATAATGTCGCGATTTAGGGAGAGGCAAACTTGATTTCTACCTCTTTTGATTGATTTGGAGTCGCTATTATGTTTTTTGTGGTTAAAACGTAGAGAATTCTCGTTTATGCCCAATTTGGATGATATGGTTTTTGAACAGAGATTCTGAGTTCAGGAGTCGATTACGAATCGGGGAAGGTATTAGCACCCCGTCCGTCCGTAATAAATCGATATCCTCACTAATTGCATGGACTTTTATACTCTTAAACAAATTTATTAAAATTCAATTTATCAAACAAAATATTTTTTATATTTTATATTTGTGTCTGACAAGAATCTATCTTGCTCCTACGTATCCCTAGGTGCAATAGGGAAATCAAGACTACGTATTTCTGGTTCGAAAATAGTGGTTAATTTGTTTGGTTTGGCTTGGTTTGGTCGAAATATAATTTGAATTTTGTCGTTTTAAGATAGGTGAAGCAGCAGAAGCTAATATCCGCACAGCACCAAATCTCAAATTGATTTTTTTAAAAGTAATTGAAATATATTTTTTAAAAGTAATTGAAATATTTTTTTAAAAGATGATTACAACTTGGTGCGTTTATGAGATAGATGAAGCAACATAAACTAATGTCCTAACGCTAATGTTTGCACCACACCAAATCTCAAATATATTTTTTAAATGTAATTTTTCAATTGATTCAGGTGAAAAATTATCCGAAACGAACTATCCTGTCGTAAGGTTATCATACCGCATCGTCTATTTCATACTTTATTGCTGGTTGTAACTGAAGCAACAATTGATTTCTAAAATTCATCACATGACTGATATGATTTGGAATATTCTTGCTGCCTAAATGAATCTGAATGTGTAACAGAGATAATTGACTGTTGGTATGCATCTTTTCATGTGCAGCATGAGTCACTAGATTTTACATGGAAAAGTTGATATGCCGAGCTCACACATTAACTACTAAAAGGAACTAATCTGAATTCTTTAATCACAACTAATGTATAAAACCATTATTCAAAGGAAATAAAACATTTAATAACTAGAAAGATAAACAAAACAGAGAGAATATGCACTAATGTGAGTATGCGCGTATCTTGCTAAACACCATAAGTGTCTAATTTTTACATTCAAAACAAATTATATCCTTTAGATCCGTGCTTAGAAAGAGTATCCAAAAGGGTACATCCCATGCTTTGAATATTTCTAATCAAATTCAAAAGAGGTTAATAATTTGTGATTGATGGTTAAGGATCTAACACACAAAGATGACAATATCACTTCTCAACATAACAAATGTTATATTCAAGTTTTATTTTTTTTAATTTGAAATTCTTATATTCTTGATTTTATAAAAGTAAGCTGAACAAAATTGGGTATTCACACATTATTTAACAACATCATTTTTTTCCTCACTAGTCACATACTCCTCATTCTCCTTGGTTTTATACAACACTTATGCCCCTCGAACTTCTATTTTTGCCATGGATGATTCCGATTCAAAGCCAACCAAGGAGAGTACATTTATTGTCCCACACTTTGTGCCATTCCATGTATCATGAGCTTATGATTGGTCAAAAAAATATTTAATAGTTAAATTTTAACTTAAGTATATTTTTTCTGACCAATCACATGCCCATGAAACATGGAGTGACACAAAGTGTGGGACAGTAGATGTGTACCCCAACCAAGGCATGTCTCTTTCATTTGTTTTATTTTTGCTTGTTTTCTCTTTTCCAACTCCCAACCACACTACATAGTGTCCACTTTTCTCCTTCAATATTACTAAACCTTTTTTTCTAATTGAAACCTACAAGCTTGTTCATAAAAAAATATTTAATAAACTTTCAAGCCATTTGAAATTGGGTATATCTGTGTTTTATGTTTTGGGACTTTAGAATTATATGAAAGAAGAAAGTAAAAGAAATAATATGTTGATCTTCATGAAAATTATCAACGAGAAGGAATAAGTAGTGAAGTGGAAGAGGAGCTGGAATAATGAATGAGGGTCCATAACGCACTGCCAAATGGGTTAGAAGAAAGAGATGGGATAATAATGAAGAGACAATGTTGGTGTTAGAGTTGGTTTTAAGTGTAATAAAATTTGGATTAAAAGTTAAAGGAAATCTCATAGAATGGAGTAAGTTAAGAATAAAGTGTAAGTTTTATCATGAAAACATGTGTAAATGGATCTTAAGAAATCATAGTTTTCACATCATAAGAATAATTATATATTACTTCTATCCATGACGACACGATTGTCCTTTCTGATGTTGTATGTTGTTCCTTGTCAATAGAGAAACTCTTCTACCTCTTTTCCTTTCTTTATATGCTCTTCCTTATTGATTGTTAATAGATCAACGTTTTTTGGTAGAGATAGAGACAATGTTTAAAGTCTTTTTTCTGATGAGTATAGTGTTTTCATCAAACACTACATATAGACTCTTTTCCAAGAGTCTTACCATTTTATTCACAACTCTCCAATTCAAGAGTTATACTATTCAAAACAAAATAGTATACCCTTTATGTCACAAGAGTCATTCTTACATTATCTCACTTGTCTCATGTGACAATACAATTCATGACATGATATAAATATAACATAATGCGCATAATCAGAATATGTTTTTCATATTCATTACATTACAAGTCATGATTAAGAACAAGAATTAATGAGAGTCATGGCGATTGTACATCATTTATTCGATATAGTCTATTCCATATATCACTATATTAACCTTAATCCTAACATGACACATTAAAGAGAATCATATAATAATGTCATTTAGAAAGAAAATTTTATTTTCGACATTACCATTCTCACATGTGTGCATAAGTGTGAAAATAAAATATTAATCAGAAACTTAAATATTAACAAGCTCAGAGTGTCAAAATATTGAGACTTTATTAATAACATAATGTTCAACATTCATTCGCAGACATAATACCTATATTTTTACATGACCAATAAATATTTTGAGCAGTAACCCTTTCATCAAAGGTCTGAAATCAGAAGGTTAGTGCTAATATGCTCAACTAACACTCTAAATTTCTGAACTTCTTCTTTAACGGCAAAATATTTCACCTCCATATGTTTAACACCTTTGGAATACTTGTCGTTTTTAGAAAAGAAGATTTTTTCAGAATTATCACAATAAATTTTCAGCGGCTTGGCAATACTGTCGACAACCACAAGTCCTGAAATAAAGTTCTGTAGCCATTTAGCATGAATTGTAGCCTCAAAGCATGTCACAAATTCAGCTTCCATAGTGGTTGCAACAATGATAGTCTAATTCGCACTCTTCTATGAGATAGCTCATCCAACTAATAAATATATATAACTGAAAGTAGACTTTCTTGTGTCAATGCATCCGACAAAGTCTGAATCTAAATATCCAACCACCTTAAGATGATTTGATCTTCTTTAAGTAAGCATGTGATCCCTTGTACCTTATAAGTATCTTAGAACTTTCTTCGCAACTTTCCAATGTTCTATACCAGGATTACCAACTTTAAAATTAATATTTGGTCAGATACAAGTCTGAGCATACATTAAACTCCCAACTATAGATGCATAATGAAATTCTTCCATTTGCTTCCGTTCCAAATCATTCTTTAGACATTGCATCATAGTAAACTTGTCTCATTTTAGAATTGGAATGGGAGATGCTGAACATTTATCCATTCTGAATCTCTCTAAAATTTTGTTGATATATGCTTTCTAAGACAAGCCTAAAAGTCTTTGTGATCTATCACGAAATATTTCTATTCCAATCACATAGCTTGCATCACCCATATCTTTCATTTCAATTTTTTTAGAGAGAAACATCTTAGTCTCATTTAAAAGACCAAGATCATTAGTTGCAAACAAGATGTCATCAACATATAGAACCAAGAAGATAAACTTACTCCCACTGATCTTTAGGTATATACATCGATCAACAATGTTTTCATTAAACTCAAATGATACAATAGTATCATTAAACTTAAGATACCACTGTCGCGAAGCTTGTTCAAATCCATATATTGATTTCTTAAGTTTCACACTATGTGTTCTTTTCCTTTCTCTATGAATCTCATTGGTTGATCCATAAAGACCTTTTATGTTAAATTCCCATTTAGAAAGGTGGTTTTCACATCCATTTGGTGTAACTCAAAATCATAATGAGCCAATTCTTGTATATGGTTTGGATAATAAAATCTATACCCCTTTGATTTTTATGGATAACCAATGAAATAACTAGTGCTTGTTCTTGCATCCAGTTTCTTTTCTTGTGGATTATAAATTCTAATTTCTGTCGGGCATCCCCAAACATGCAGATGCCTTAAACTAGGTTTCCTTCATGTCCACAGTTCAAAAGGAGTCTTTGGAACTGCCTTACTAGGAACCCTATTTAATAAATACATGGTGGTCTTTAAAGCATAAGTCCATAGTGAAATAGATACATATGAATTACTTAACATACTCCTAACCATATTCAACAATGTTCTATTACGCCTTTCCGATACACCATTTTGTTGTGGTGTACCTGGCATTGTGTATTATGCACATATGCCACGACTTTCAAGGAATTTAGCAAGTGGACCTGGATGTTGTCCATTTTTATCATATCTTCCATAATACTCACCACCTCGATCAGATCTGATAATTTTCACCTTTTCATCTAATTGTCTTTCAACTCCAGTAATGTAAATCTCTAAGGCTTTTAACGCTTGAGATTTATCAGACAATAAATAGATATGTCCATAACGTGAATAATCACCAATGAAGGTAATGAAGTATTTTTCCTTATTGAAAGAATTAACATCAAAAGGTCCACAAATATTTGTGTATAATTCTAAGAAGCTTAGTGCTTCTTGTGACTCATTTCTTTGTGTGTTTTTGTTTATTTACCTTTAATACAATCCACACGAATATTCAGATCAGTAAAATATAAATCCGGAAGGATTTCATTCTATACTAATCATTTCATTATTTCTTTGGAAATATGTCTCAAATGTTTATGCTACAAGTAAGCAGAACGTTCATCTATTAAGTCACACTTAATTCCAACATTATGATGCAAGGTTAAAAGTGTTTCAGATAAAAGATTATCATGATTTAACTTGTACAATCCATTACATAATATATCATTACCAATTAAATGAGTATATTTATACAAACTGAAACATTCATTACCAAATTTAAAAAGAGTATCCAACAACATCAAGTTTAGATAAAGAAACCAAATTCCTAGATATATTAGGTACATAAAGGGTTTCAAATAAATCTAAATGATGTACAGTGTCAAGGACTAAACGATAAGTCTCGACGGCTTCCACTAGAACCTTCACTCTATTTTCCATAAAGACAAATTTTTCATTTGGTCTTGTAGTTCGGGTCGTAATGAATCCTTGCATAGTATTAGAAACATGAGCAGCACATCTAGAGTCAATCTACCAAGTATTATAAGGAACTTTTGCTACGTTTGATTCAAAACATACATAAGTACTAGGCTTACCTATCTTTTCAAACCAACCTTTGCGCTTTGGACATCCTTTTGGAAATGTCCAATCTTTCTACAGAAGCGACATTTGTTATCATGATGTTCCTTCTTGTGGATTTGAGAAGAAGACTCATTTATCTTTAAGAGTTCCTTCCCTTTCTTGTCATGTTTCTTAGTGACTTTCTTTCTAGCTCCTTGATGATTAACATAATTGATGGAATGATTTCATTGGCTCTTCATTCTGGTTTCCTTTTAAACTAACATACTATGCAATTCATACATATTCCATTTATCTCTCATAGTATTATAGTTCATTTGGAAAGGACCATATTAGAGGGTAATGAGTTTAGTGTAAATTGCAAAAGAAAATTTTCATCCACATCCATTCTCGATGTCTTAAGTCTTGCTGCAATATTGTCATTCAATGACATATTCATGCATAGTACGAGAATCATTAAATTTCATGGTGGTCAATGTACTCATTAGTGTAACACCGTGAAAATTTGATATATTTTAATAATTATTTATTTAAAAAAAATAATTTTAGAAATTAATCGGTAATCAATTAGACTAAATCATAGTTGAGTGTTTGTCTTGTTTTGTCAATTCCTATTTTATGGTAAATATTCATAATTTTATGTGACGGAAAGTTTTTGGACTACTGTCGGGCCCAAAAAACGTGTTTTTTAGTTCTGTAGCTCGGAATCGAATTCTGATTGCGCCATTGGCTTTGAAATATTATTTCGAGTCATGATAGACATCAAGTTTGTCCAAAACGCATTTCTAAATATTTTTCACTCTGAATTCAGTATTCCAAAATTTTAACCGTAATCAGAATATTTTAATATACAGCCGAGTATTAGCCGATAATACTCGGACATGGTCTCATCGCTAACATTTCACCGAAAAAGTCACCTCATTTTTCTGAGTGAAACTTGCATAACAAGTAAGCGAAAATATTCATTTTTACACTAAATTCCGTAAACCCTTCAATTATTTGAAAACTCGATGTCTATCCATTATTATTTGAAAACTCTTGGCTTACCCCCTAACTCTGATTTATTCCACTTAAAATAGTCATAAAACCTCTTGAAACCCTTGGCTTGCTTCTCAAAAAACTGAACCATGGCACTTTAAAAGAGCCCACCCCCCTTGCGAAACCCTTGGCTCTACATTGCATTGCATTTCTTCTTCCTTTGGATTTTCTCAAGAACACTAAGGTAAACCTTCATGCTTGTTCTTCATCTTTTAGAAAATCTAGCCTTTCATTTTTTACGATATTTGAGTATGATGTTTATGCGCATGTTATGAACGTTTTCAACCGTCAAAATTTTCTAAAAACCTTCCTATCTCTTATTATACACAAGAACGCAAAAAATGAGTTTTCGTGAATCTAGGAACTGTTGTTTTGTAACCATGAAATCTTGTTGTTCATGGGGCAGTTTTAGTGTTTGAAAATATGCATGTTATTTATGTTGATGAAAGATGACGATTTTCAAATTCAAAGAATATTTTAAATCGAAATGTCGTTTTGATCATGAGATCAATCCTTGTAAAAAGGTGTTGCAATGATCATGAACACGATAGGAATCGGGAACGAGACTTTCGAGAATAAATTATGGTTCAAGAATATGAATCTTGGACCGGAGGGATGAGAGTCTCGGATGCTCTTGAAATAGATTAGAACGATGTTTGTGTCGTAGAGTTAATAAGTGAATGATTTAACTTGCAACTCACCGATTTGTTTTTGTGTTTAGTTTCGAGGCGTTCAAAGACGGACAATCGATCCATTCACGAAAAGGAAATCAACCACACTACAACCCAAGGTGAGAGAGACTACATCTTGATATAAAGGTGTCTGAATATGACACCTGGATCTCCCAACTACCTCAAAAGTTGGGAGTTATTTCTGTATTCGCTACAAACTCGTACTTAACCAAATGATTTTGTGTCTTGATTAAGTACAAATGTTTCCTTAGGTTGTATTCCCCTAAGATAGTATAAAATATCAAGTCTTGTGGTTGTTATCCGTGAAAGAACACCACTTGAGAAACTAAAATGCGTAAGGATCGAAAATAGTAGAGATTTTCGATCAGGTAGCCCAAAAGGGCGATGAAATAGTCCCGACAAGTGGACTACCCTCGCCTGGGCGATCCAGCCTCGCTCGGGCGAGGAAGAAACAATGAGTTAGGCCCCCAATTGGCGCCTGGGCGAGCCAGCCTCGCTTGGGCAAGGTCCAGGCAGTGAGCTTGGCCTGTTCTGGGCGGTTCTTGGCGCCCGGGCAAGGACCATATAGGTATTTTGACAAGTTTTTGGTGGATTTTTAGCTTGAGTGACAGTCCCCTCGCTCGAGCGAGAAGCATGCATGAAATTGAGTCTATTTCGATGAATTGGTCGCTTGAGCGACAGTCTCTCGCTTGGGCGAAATACAAACATAATTTGTGATTGTTTTTTATTCATTTATTTCTTAGGCAATAGCCCTAGCTTGGGTGTGAAGTGTATTTACACTTGGGAAAGACTGTGGCTCAGAGGATTGAGCCTGGTGCCCAAATCGACATACGTATATTGTTACTTTTGTTCTTGTGCCTTATGTGGGCAAGGATTCCGACGAGGATGTCGTGAGCAAGGTGATGCCTAGAAAGGATTACATGATACCACGTAGCGAGGTCGTCTGACCATAAGAGGCTTGGCCATGTGGTCGTCCAGGGTAATTCAGCGATGGTTCATAGTGGTATGGATGTTATTCCTATATTACGCGATAACGTAAGATCGGGCTCCAAAATAAGCATTCCTTTGGGAGATGTCTTAGGATGGGTCGATCGTTTTAAAAGACTAATTAAAAGATTTAATTGGCTAACTTCGGTTAGTGTGCATACTCATCATAAATAACGAAATAGTGGAGAGGAAATTTACGGGAGACGAACGAGCCCCACGATGTTGAGAGGGACGATGATGGCGGTGATTCGTCAGCAAAGTCTTGAGGGAGAATCTAGGTGAGACGAGTCCCTTGTATTCCTGGATGAGGGATTCTATTGGATCAGACAGTTTTCACATCACAAACTAGACGATCTCTGACAACCCCTCTTTGCAATCAGGATCAATAAGAGGGATGTCGAGGAAGTGTTTGATACAACACCATCCTGAAATGGACAGTTCTTCGGATCCGATCGATCATATATATCCTTGCGAGGAATAATTATTTTTGGTGCGGTCAAGTCAGCTTATTATGAGACCTGTACTCTTGGTTATTTTCAAATAATATATTGGGAGGATATTGGTGTAATGATGGATAAAATAAGCATATCATGCATACATTGAGAGTATGAAAATTAATCCTCATGATTCGAGTTATAACATCATTCATCATTGTGCATTATATCTGTGATCTATATTGTATATATTATGCATGTCTGTCTGGATGTGATATTCCGTGTAATTTCACGTCGTCAATGATTATATCCATTAGATGTCTTACTCTCTTATTCTCTTTTCTTTCTACTTGTCTTCGGTTCGCATTCTCGTTCAGATGGACCGTATGGCGAGAATTCGGAGCTACCGATTCTTGATTTCCCAGGACGGGACATGGAGTAGTGATGGACATAGATATACCTACACATACCCTTGTGCCTTAGAGCTAGAGATGGTTTGCAATGGCTCTACGATACGCTACCCTTCACAACATACAGACTTGTAGGCTTCTTTCACCTTACCTGCTCGAAGATTTGCACCTACTGCGCCATCCATTCAGTCTGTGATTCCTCACGGACCCACTGATGTTGGACCATCTACGAGGAGACGGAGTAGAGACAATGTGCCTGATCCCCTACCAGGGAAGAAAGCTGCTATACGGACGTTGCCCGATCTTCTGGCAGAAGCGGGAGCGGGAAGAAAGTCACAAGGTTCGTCCAACAACCCGGAAGAGGAGGGAGAAGCCGAAGAGGAAGACTGTGTGGAGTTTGTTTGTATAGAGGACTCCATTGAGGTGGTGGACCTCTCTTCCGATTCTGAGACGGATGAGGATCTCAGCGAGTGTTCTAGTACACCTGCTAACCCCGGAGCTAGTCGCTAGTGGTCATTTCTATTTCTAGTTGCCCTTGAGGCTGGTACCTATAAGGATACTTTTAATGTTTTGAATAAACTAGACTATTGTATATATTTCAGTTTAGATTAGGATGTATTTTGCTTTGCTTTTGTATAAACGTTTCCAACCAATTTCAATAAAGGATCATTCCACGAATTATTGTTCTTTTTTTTTTTACATTTTAGGTTACTAAATGTGATGTCCCGAAAAGGAATTAAATGTAAATGGAGAGTTTTACATTACACAAAAAATAAATTTACCAATTTTGGGCAATATTGTTGGAGGAATTTTCGGGGCTTTATAATTAGAGTCCCAGCAAGAGACTTGTCAGCAATTTGGGAGCGCTCTTCCACAAGTTTTAGCATTTCTTTAGCACTTTCAGTTTTAGGAAGAGCTGACTTAATGTTGCCAACAATATATACTCATTCATATATACATTAGACTCAATCTGTTTGATTTGTTCCAATCTATTTACTATTTAACAAAAAAAACTCCTACACATACATGTGTCATCACCTAATTGATTTGACACATCATCTATCACATGTGTCATGACCTCATTTAATCTATGTTTTCCCTCCAAAAAATTATTGCCCACAAACCTCCTTCATATACATATGTCATCACCTCATTGAATTGCATCATCATCTATGACATGTGTCATGACCTCATTGAATCTATGTTTTTTCCTCCAAAAGTTACCTTATACACATACATGTGTTTATCACCTGAATTGTCACATCATCTATGATATGTGTCATGACCTCATTGAATCTATTTCCCTTTAAAAAAATTTCTCACAAAATGATTTAATACATTAATATTATTATTACAAATTATTATTATAATCTGAATATATAACGTGTGTAAATATTTTAAATATTAAACTTCCAATATTTTTTAACATGTTAACTATTAGCAATTCTACAATTTGAATACATAACGTGTTCAAAATATTTAATACTTATTATTATTACATATTATTATAATATGAATATATAACATGTGTAAATGCTTCAAACATTAAACTTCCAATATTGTTAACGTGTTAGCAATCAGTAATTTATTACACATTATTATTAAAATTTCAATATATAACGTGTTCAAAATATTAAATGCATATTATTATTATAATCTGAATATATAACGTGTGTAAATATTTTAAATATTAAACTTCCAATATTGTTAATGTGTTAACTATCTGTAATTTATTACACATTATTATTACAATTTGAATATATAACGTGATCAAAATAATGCTTATTATTATAATATGAATATATCACGTGTGTAAATGCTTCAAAGATTAAACTTCCAATATTGTTAACGTGTTGGCAATCAGTAATTTATTACACATTATTATTACAATTTTAATATATAATGTGTTCAAAATATTAAATGCATATTATTATTATAATTTGAATATATAACGTGTGTATATGCTTTAAATATTAAACTTCCAGTATTGTTAATGTGTTAATTATCTGTAATTTATTACACATTATTATTATAATTTGAATATATAACGTGATCCAAATATTAAATGCTTATTATTATTACATATTTTACATATTATTATAATGTGAATATACAACGTGTAAATACTTTAAATATTAAACTTCCAATGTCTATATGTCTGAATATTGCAACAATTAATTGAATATTGCAACGTTCAATGTCTATATGTATGAATGTTGTTTTATCAACTATAACATGTGTCATCATCTCCTGAAAAAATTTCTTCCAAAAAGTTTATACATATACATTCATTTTAATCATCATGCATTATTTATCTATCAAACACATTAGCTATCAATAAATTTTTCATTAATGATTTACATTAAATATTAACTCTAAATATTTTTCCCACTAATAACTTACATTACACATTTTAATCGTCATGCATTATTTGTCCATCAAACACATTAACGTTACATTTTCCAATTTTATAACAATTTGAATACACAAATTGCTAATAATGATAATAATTGCATTAAATAAAGTTAATGTGCTTAAAATATTAAACTTCCTAATAAATGATAATCTATTTACTATTTAACAAAATAAACTCTCACCACCTCATCAATTGCCACATGTCATCTTCTCCTTCACGCCACCTCATCAATTGTCACATGTCATCATCTCCTTCATTTTTCTCCTCATGAATGGTTTGATGGTAATCATGTGTAGCTTCTCACACTATATTTGTCATTTCTTGACAATTATTGCATTTAATAAATAATTATTGCATTTTTATGGATACACATCTTAAATTTCATTTTGAATTGTCATTGAGGTCTATGTCTCTCTCTTCTAACATTTTTTTTCTCTCTCAACAATCTTTTTCTCGAGATTCATTTCATTCGGTCTCTTCTTTATCGTCATTTTTCTTTCTCTTTCAATCATCCTCTTTAAAATGCATTTATTTATTTATTTGATGTTTAGTACATTTTCATTGATTTTTTGGTTTATTTTGTAGATCTGCTCTTATTTTATCAGTGATTTTTCGTATAATTTTTTATTGATTTCCTTATTTTATAGACATGTTCTCACTTATTTCATTATTTTGTAGAATAATTTCATTATTTTGTAGATATATTCTTCCAACAATTTTCTCCTTTAGCGTCTGATAAGCAAATGTATCTTCCTCAAAACCTATTACATTTATATGGCATGTACGCAATCTCTATTATATTATGGTGTGTATGCAATCTCCATTGTATTATACATACATTCACTTACAATATTACATTTATTTGTCTATTTGTTTTTGTTAATAATATATTTATCTCCTCATCTTATCTCATTATTATCATTCTCTCTTTTTATTTATAGTTTGCTTCTCCACTAAAACATCTCTGCAAGTTAATTTTCTCAGAAACACCTGGAGTGTATCCTTCTCTAAAATAAGGTAAAAATCATGTTTAGTTATTGGTACCTTTATTTTTTGCTTCATCATTAGTTATTCAATCACTTATGAGTGTTGTATTTTATTTTCTCTATTCGATGATTTTTATTATATATGTTGTTTAATACACTCATCTTGGCTCAATATTTGTGCTCTTGGAAATTTTACTTAAACCTCATTACCTTATTTAATTGTTTGCTTAGAAATTTGTATTGTTTGATCAACAACACAATATAATGTCTCCGTTATTTGTTTCTTGATTTTTAGCATTCATATATATGAAGAAGAATAATGTCTTCATTTTTATTTGATTTATATTTTTTTAATTTAGTTATGATTTCCAAATTTTAAGCAATCCTCATTATGAACATAAATTTGCAGAGTTATAACTAATAAATTTTGATTGTGATAATCAATTAATTTGATTTATATTTTGTTTAAATTATTTATGATTTCTAAATTTTGATTCTGTTTGAAGATCATAAATAATATAACATATGATTCAAAACTCATGAAGAAATAGAATAATTCGAATTTTTTATAAGTTAAATTTGTGAATCAGTTACAGTTATTATAAATTTACTTATGATTTTCGATTAATGCTAATAATATCCTCTTTGTTAACATTTTTTTGGTTGCCTAGATTTTTTATTTTGAGTCACCTTAAAATTAGGTAATAAATTTGACAAAGAATTATTCTCTTGGTCGTTGGTCAAGGAGGAAAACAGATTAGCATCTCCTAATTTAATGCTAATAAATTTTTATTTTGTGAGTCACCTTAAAATTAGGTATTTTTATCTTCCAAGTTTGAATTTTTTTAAGTTATAGAAATAAAATATAAATTTGCGAATCAGTTACCAACATAAATCAAAACATATTAGAAATAACAGTTATTACAAATTTACTTATGATTTCCAAATTTTAAGCAATACTCATTATGAACATAAATTTGCAGAATTATAACTAATAAATTTAGATTGTGATAATCAATTGATTTGATTTATATTTTGTTTAAATTATTTATGATTTCTAAATTTTAGGCAATGCTAATTATGTAGATAAATTTGTAGAATTATAATTAATAAATAGTTCAATAATAATTAATTTCATTTATATTTCATTTTGTTTGAATATCATAAATAATATGACATATGATTCAAAACTCATGAAGAAATAGAATAGTTTAAATTTTTTTGTAAGTTACAGAAACAGAATATAAATTTGTGAATCAGTTACAAAACAGAAAGAATCAATTACCAACATAAATTAAAACATATTAGAAATAACAGTTACTATAAATTATAATGTAATATAACGTAAATAATTCGTTATAAACATGCATTAATTATGATTTAGTTTCTACTTTAAAATTATGTATTAAAGTTGTTATGAAATTTTGAAAATTACTTTAAATACATAAATGAAATATGTTGTAATTACACATTTAAATAGATCTTAAAACGTTATCAGTTAATATCATTTAATCATTTTTAAAACATAAATAGTAGAAAACCAATCATATTACTAATAGAAAGAATAACAATATAGATACAGATATAATATATATGTTCTTAATCATGTAGTAAAAAAGTACCGCCCCGTGCATTCGCACGGGTAACTTGCTAGTTTCTATAATGAAATATATGTTCTTCATTGCTTATATTAGTAATACCACTTGGCTTATCTTCTCTAAGTGATAAATCCAAATCCATTACCCCAAGGTAAAATTGGATTTGTTCACTCCATTCAGAGAAGTTAAGTCCATTGAAAGTTGGAACATATGAGAATTGCAAAGGCAAAGCAACATATACTGCAATCAATATAATCAAACAAAAACATTAAGGTCTTGAGTTACATGCTAACATGCTAAATTAATTTAGACAACTTGATAATTGTATATTAATATTTACCTTTGGGTAATCCATCAATATACCATACTAGACATAATGATACTAAAAGAAATTCACATAATTTGGCAATAATGCGTGCATATATTAGAAATATTTACTATCTTTGAATATATATAAATATAACTAATGATATATTTACTCTACCAACATTCATGCTCATTTATTATAAGAACAAATAATCAACATTTGGGCGATTCTTAACTGTCTTATAATGATGAATTTCAATTTACTCATAAACAAATAATTCATAGTATCAAATTGATGAGTAAATAAATATGATCATACAATTTGAAATTAAATAAACATAAAGATTGACCACTTTGGTGATTAACAAATCTATCATACAATAATTCCAAACAAATGAAATATGATCATACAATTTGAAATTAAATAACATAAAGATTTGACCACTTTGATGATTAACAAATCTATCATACAATAATTCCAAACATCTAACAAGTCATACTATTGACGTACATATGACTCTCAAAATTGCACATAAATTATAAAGTTACATTCATATTCATGAAATAATTGCACCAAAAAAATTCAAATGAAATTATAACTCAATTATATATATATATATGGCTTTAGCCCGTTCATATCTGTGCAATATATATAATATGAATGTCTTGTAATTTTGTATGCAATATAATATATATATATATATATTAATACTGTTTATGTTACATATATATATAAAATATATTATATATTTGTTAACGTTATATATATATTATACATGTGTTAACCTTTTGTATTATATATCAGAAGGCTTAATACGTTATATACCTTGTTCATTAATAAATAAAACAGAGTACCAAATGTAGTAGAAACAACACTGAAATTAAACTTTCTTTCTAAAAGTACTATTCATGTTATATATATATAACATCTCTCAAGATAGAAAATTAGTGTTTCTATTAGTGTGTGCACTATCTTTAAATTTCTTTTAAACAATATCACATATATGTTTCAATAACAAAACATAATATAATTCAGTGATAGAAAGTCAGTTCTTTTGTTTGGTAAAGTTAGACAGTGTTGTTTTATTCTGCACACTCTATTTATTAATAGTATATAATTCTCTAAACATTTAATAGCATATTTTAAAACATCATTTAAGATCGAATCATCATTAATGAAAAACTATAAGTTTTATCATGTAAGTTTTACAATAGGTAAGTTTTATCATGTAAACATGTGTAAATGAATCTTAACTAAATCATAGTTTTCACATCATAAGAATAATTACCTCTATTCATGACGACACGATCCTCCTTTCTGATGTTGTATGTTGTTCATTGTCAATAGAGAAACTCTTCTACATATTTCCCTTTCTTTATATGCTCTTCCTTATTGATGGTTAATAGAACAACGTTTCTGGGCAGAGATATAGACAATGTTTAAAGTCTTTTTCTGATAAGTATAGTGCTTCCGTCAAGTACTATATATAGACTTCTTTTTTCCAAGAGTCTTACCATTTCATTCACAACTCTCCAGTTCAAAAGTTATACTATTCAAAACAAAATAGTATATTCCTTCATGTCACAATATGCATTCTTACATAAAAATCATGGAAATAGTAGATAAGTATGGAAAGTTATAACTAAGGTCTGCTTGCTTTGTCCTTACATTTAGTAAGTTATAAACTAAGGGTAAGTCACCTATTGAATCTATCATATGGATTTTTTTGTCATACTTTAAACAATGTTCAATTTTATAAGGAAGCTATTTTTATGTTTACTTTCTGGCATTCATAAAAAATTGTGCAAAGTTTATTGGAAGATATAGTTCCAGAGTTAATTTGGATATTTAATAGTTGGCAATTGCAATTGAAACATGAATTTATAGATATCATTAAGTGGAATGTAAGTTTTGCTTTTATTTAAATATATTGAAGTATTCATATAGGCACCTGGTTTAGCATAGGTAGGATTAAAAATTGAGAAGGGAGAGAACATTGATTGGACAATCCAAAATTCAAATACATTCATTGAAATAATCTATAATCGAGTGAAGAAGAAATTATTGCAGAGACCATCATTTAAAACACTGGTTTGGAAAGATATAAACAATGAATTGGTGAAGGTTACTAGTGAAAATTATGGTGTAAATAGACTTAAGGGAAAGTTTAACCGCCTACACCAACAACTTCGTGAGTTTTCAACACTACTAGCTCGTACAAGAGGTATATTCGATTGTGAAGCTAATAAAGTGAATGCTCCAAAAGAAGTATGGAAAGAAATGTATACAGTATGGAAACTTTTATTTCAAATATTAAATAGTATCATTATTTAGGAATGTCAACAGGGCGGATCGAGACTGGGCATGTACCTACACAAACCCAAACCAGAATTTAAAATCCGAACCCGAAATTTAAAATTTGAACTCAACCCAGAACTAAACGGGTTAAAAACAATACTACAATCCTCAACCCAATCGGATTTCGGGTAACCCGAACCCGACTCAAAACCTAAAACTATTTTATATATATACGCGTTGTGCCAAGTGATGATAATTGAGTTAAAACTCAAATATAAAATATTAGGCATCTCCATAATTGAGTTACAGGTTTATAGATATATATACAGGGAGTGACTCACATGAGAACAATGTGCTATTGTGAGAAACGAGAACAATTAATATGTATCATTAGATCTTATTTGAACGGTTATGATTAAAAAATATTTGCACATGACTATCATGTGACCAATAACTAACTTTTTAATCCTAATCATTCATGATTTATTGTAAGACCTAGATTTATCGTTCTCATGGTTTTTATATGAGAACTATTCTCACTTTGAGTAATCCCTTACATATATATATATATAATTGTGTAATTTTAAATATATCATTCGAGTTTGGGACAGGTTCAGGTAGGTATTACTTATACCAAACCCGAAAATTAAAACTGGACAAAACCCGAACCCAATCACAACGGGTTTTCCTCGTTAAATTCGGGTTAGGTTCGGACACGTATCGACGGGTTCGGTTTTTATTGTCATTCCTATCATTATTATTATGATGTTTTCTTAATTTTCTTATTTAAATAGTATTAAAGTTTTTCAATTATACATTTTAGAAAGGAAGATTCTACAAACAGTTGAGAGACACGAATTTGAATATGACTATGATGTTGTTGGTGAGATATTCAATTCTAGCACTGCAATTGTGAAATTAAATCAAACCTTTACTATAGAGCCACCAACCTCAAATGAAGAGAAAGAAATATCGGAAGACTTTCTTTCAAAAGGTGTGTATATTGATTGTGATACTATTGATGGAGATGACTTACAAGAAATTGACACAAAAAAAGTAATTGGATCTTCAAGGGAGCCTCGACACAAAGAGTCAAAGTCTAAAATAAACAAATTAGAAGCAACATTTTCCAAATGGGCTGATACAATAAGTATATGGGCAGAAATATCAAGATTCAAGGGTGATGAACAATATAAAGCATCAACCACTAAAGATGATAGCCCAACTTCTGATCCTTACTCTATAGAAAAAATGTATGAAATTTATTGACTCCATAGATGATGTTCCTAGTGAAATTCACAATGTCGCATTGGTGAAGTTTGCAGAAATATTATGGAGAAGCATGTTTGATATTATGTTGCCTTTAAGGAGGAAGGAATGACTAACATCTTTAGAGTAGTATTTATGCATTTTACTTAATTGGTGACTTTATCTTTCATTTTAACCATATTATTTTATTACTTATATTTGTAGCATTAGATTGTTATTGACTTAAATGTTATTGGTTAGATATTCAATTCATTAGATGGTAATGATATGGATTTTATAGTAATAATTTATTATGATGCTAAAATGATCATTGTTGCAGTAAAATTGGCATACCCTTCACTATTGTTTGAAGTGTCAATAGTATAATATGTCAGTTTGCACTTTGCAATGTATATATTGTTTGAATGTTATTTCTGATGAATTGAACATATAGCATTACTTGTCAACTATTTCAATGTTATTCCATGTTTTCATTTATTTTAAATGTTTTATATTTTTACACTAGTAATATAAATTTAACTATTTATCTTAGTAGATAATTATATCAATTAGTTCTAGTACGGAATCAAGTGACTTGAATGATGATATTGAAGATTTAATTATATTTTAATTTATTATGGAATATGAAAAAAGTTTCATTAATAAGACATCATGCAAGACTTCTTTATTGACTGGCAATATGTATACTCTTGAAGTTATGGTCAGCTATACTCTTGAAGTTATGATCAGCCATGAAGCTAGATGTTATGAGAATTTTAGAATGGGAAAAAATGTATTTTTGAATTTTTGTGATACTTTAAAGGATGCTAAAAATTGAAGTGATGGCAAAAACAGTATGTGTAGAAGAATGAGTTGCAATGCTCTTAATCATCGTATGTCATAATATGTGTCATTGAGTCATTGTGGAATGCTTTCAACATTCTCTACAGATAGTAAGTAAATGCTTTAAAAGAATTTTAAGAGCATTTTGCAAGTTGGATAGAACAATCATCATACCAATTAAGAAATCAAACTGCAACGCATCCATGCAAACATAAGATGAACCCATAAGTATTTTCCAGATTTCAAGGTAAATTCCTATACTTCAAATAATTAATATATTTGTATTTATTTTTTTTGCTAAATTATTATTCATGTTTTTCAACTTAGAAATGCATTGGTGCAATTGATGGCACACATGCATCTACTTGGACTAATGTATCAAAAAACAAATAGCATTTTGTGGAAGAAAAGTTTTGATAACACAAAATATATTAGCTGTATGTAAAGGTCTATAATTACCTCTATAAATGCTTTGTCGGTATTGTTTGAGCCATGTAATCTACTTGTTTTGACAATAGCTAGCTCCTCTAGAATATGACTTATATGTACATATGACAAAACGGATAATGTTTGTGGGTTTGTCTGTATAGCCGCAATTTTTTATATATAGGGTATGCAAAATTTGCTCAATTACCTATTTTGCCCGGTCTGTTTTCCGACCAAGACCGCAAACATTTCTATTGGGCAATGCGAGCGACCCGTAGGCACAACGTAAGGAAAAAAGAAGAAAAATTCAAATAAATTATCATTTAGTATCTCAAAAAATAATGATGTAATATGATTTGGTCAACTTCGTATAAAATATAAAAAAAAATTATAAATTTTGTTCTCTTCAACTACTTTATTAATTTCATTTTATTTTTTACATTATTTTTTATTTTTAAATTATTCATCAATGCTCACGAGCCGCCATCATGTCCATCACCGTTACAAGTTGGGCAGGACGTGCCACTTTGTTCATTAAGACAATCCAGACATATTTATAATCACTTAAATTTTTGTGGACATCTACGGGCACGAGAAGAATAGGAAGGGTGGCCCATTTTGTCATCTCTATGTATATTTTATATAAGAAATATCACAATATTTTTCAAATATAAAAGTAGAAATTGTTGGTTTTAGTGGACTATAGAAATGATAGTTGGACATAGGAGGAGATTGTCTTAATTGAAGACAAATATATTTGATTGAACAATATTTGGAGGAGTACTTTAGTGGGTTGAAGGACCTAGATTTTCATATATAGTAAAGCACTCTTCACTACCACACACTGTATTACATCTCGTAGTGCCTTATTTATAGACTTCTTGAGGTATTAACATTTCTGTACATTCTTCTTAAAACTACTATATAATACTACATTTATCATAATTATCTAGAAAACTCTAGTTACATGCTACAAATTATTTTTGCTTTCTACATGCTTGTAGAATTCTCTTGAAAATTATAGCACATTTTCACACTCCTCCTTGACATAATTTTATAAACTCTATTAATATTCTTTGAAAGATGTTCTTGTCCCCTCCTCCTTTGATATCCAAATGACATTTTTGAACTCCAAATTAAAACTTCTACAATATTTATATTTAAAATTATGAGTCTCCTTGTGTGCCTTGTTAGAGGACTTCTGACAGAGACTCATATTAGCTCTTGAGTTGTGTGCTAGTATCCTTATCAGTCTTTTTAGAGACTTCTAACACGAACTCCATATTGTACCTCAAATCTTCTTTTTCGGGCTTGTACTCAAGAAGAGCCTTAAAGGCCACATGTCTTCCATGTGTAGTTATTGCATGGGCTTGTGCTCCTTATCTAAGCTTGAGTCTGAGATCCCACATAACACTTAGACAAATATAAATGATAGTTGGGTTGAGTTTGTTATGACTCTAGAAAAGTTTAGAAATAGTTTAGTATATGAAGAAGGTTTGTTTGGAGTAATAAGATTTGTTATTAGATCATATTTTTGGAATAGTAGTTGAGTGACTACGCCCAGTATATGACCGAACGTAACTGTTGTTATCAAAGCTTGCAACAATTCTAAATAGCACGAAATAATATTTACTGGCTGAGTCATGACCAGGTCGCTCTCTTTAAGACGTTTTGTGGCACTGCTCAAAATGTGTAAGCAGACTATTAATCACGCTGTCTCCAGGATAAAACAGTCCAACTCTCTGTTATTAAATTCTTAGTGCATTGTAAGAACTGATCTCGAATATACCCACCATAATATAGATATTAATGTCAATTCTCGAATTTCCCGCAATATGACTACATGTGTCAATTCTTTTTCCACAATACTAACTACCGGTGTCAGTTCTCAAAATTTCCACAATTTGGCTGCTTGTGTCAATTCTTAGTGTCACAGGAAGAAAGAGGAAGAAGTTTGTCGGAAATGCGTCGCCAAAAAATATGAGGGAGAAAGAAAAAGTTGAATGAAAACACATTCAACTTGGGGTAAAAAAATATGAAGGGATGAGGGTTCTATTTATAACATGAGATTTTTTTCCAAGTTCATCATCTCTCTATGTGGGACTTCAGAGTTGTTTTTTCAAAACTCTTCTATGTGGGACTTGAGAGTTTTTTAGATTTCACACCCAAAAGTTCCCCCTAATAGCTAGGGGTGTTCAAATCCATACTGATTCAACAATAAAACCGAAAACCGATCCAAAATAGACCGAAATCGCAAAAACGGAATGCATTTGGATCGTGTTGAACTTATTTTTTCAAGACCGATTGGTCTGGTCCGGATTTTGGTTTCACATCTTGGATCCAGACCGATCCAGACCAGAGTTTAAGTGTGTAATACTTTTAAGTGTCTTCCAAACTTAATTTTAAGTCTCAACTCCAAAATTGTACCTATATTTTATTTGTTATATTCTATAACAACACTTATATATATGTTGCTATGTTTTAAATCATATTGATTATACTTAATACACTTTTTTAGAACTTAAATCAATCCCACATCCAAATAAAGAGGATTCAAGTGTTATTCTAACTCGGTGCTTTATTATCAATTTTATTGTTGTGAAAGTATTATTGTTATTAATCATCGGTGGAACTAACTGTTAAAATTACGTTATTGGTGCTCATATTATTGTTATTGATATTTTATTGTTTTGTTGTCTTGTTATTATTGATATCTTGTTGTTGTTGTTACTATTTTTTACTTTTATTATTATTGTCTTATTGTTTATTACTATTTTATGATGTTGTTTACTTATACTATTGTTGCACACATTTTAATGTTGTTCCAATGTTGTTGAACATTATTTTTATTGTTGTTTTATGCTTAATATTCAGTCATTTTTATGAGTTTTGAATATAAGTGCAATTTTAATATTTTATAGAAAAAAATTAGATCCAAACCGAAACCGCATATTATATTTGAATCGGATTGGATCGGACATCTTAATATAAACAGATCAGACTGATCCAAACCGCATGTTAATTACATGTTTGGATCAGATCATTTTTTGCCTAAAAACTGATCCAAATAGACCACGAACACCCCTACTAATAGCTTCCAACAAATTAAGTTCTAACAATTCTGATATCACTTGTTGGGTTTAGTGGATGATAGAAATGATAATTGGACATAGATTGATCAATAGTTTGAGGAGTACTTTAATAGGTTGAACGGCCTAAATTTTCATATATAAAGAACACCCTTAACTATCTCACACTACATTACATCTCATATTGCCTTATTTATAGGCTTCTTGAGGTATTAACATTTTTCTACATGTTTTTTTAAACTTTTATATAATACTACATTATCATAATTATCTAGAAAATTCTAGTTACATACTACAAGTTATTTTTTCTTTCTACATGCTTGTAGAATTCTCTAGAAAAATTATGGCACATTTTGACAGAAATATTTTCTTTATTCAATAGTCATGATATATATGGAGATAAAATATACATCTCAGATTAAATAAAATTCACACAAACTCAACATAAACAAGAAGAAAAAAAACATAGTTTAAAGTAATCTTAATTAATAGCACTGTCTCTTCCCTAGCCCATGAAACTAAAAACAATAGCTGCTACAAACAAAGACCCAATCAAATGACTAACCCCACTAGAAACCCTAACTGCACCATTTGCCTTTGTTGATGGTGTTGCTGGTGGAGGAGTACCTGACTCAGATGGTGTTGATGGGGTTGGAGTGGTGCCACTACTTGGTGTTGTTGGTGGAGAACCACCACTTGGGGTGGTGGTGGAAGTAGCTGCAACAACATTGAGTTGAAGTTTCATGCCACCAGCACAGTGTCCTGTTGTAGGGCATATGAAGTAAAGTGTGCCTGATGTAGTCAATGGAACTTTGGAGTTTCCATCATTGTAGTTTTTTATGGAATTGCTTGCACTGCAACTTTTGTAGCTACTTGCATCAACTTGATCCACTTGGTGGGTTGAATCATAATTGAATACTACATGGTTTTTCAAAGATAGATTGGTTTTAGCTTCATAATTTCATAATATCTTCAAGCTAAATTACTCACATTTTTCCACAATTATGATAAACACAACCACAATATAAAACATTCACTTGTAGGTTAGTTTTGTATGGTGAAAAAGTATAATTTTATAAATAAAATAAAAAAGTACACGAGATTCCTTTTTAGTAAGGTTTGAAAAGGGTAGATATATAAAATCTTATCTGGCAAGTAAAGTCCATTTTTTAAATTTGAACTAAGCAACAACCTTATCAATTAGTGAGGTCCATTCATAAATTTTCAAGTCCATCTTCACTCATGTTAAAGCAGTGTTGTTAATACTGTTTCATACCGACTAGTGAACTGGTCTCAATACCAGTACGAGTACAATAATTATATTGGTCAATCATATCGGCTAAAACCAGTCAAAATTGGTCATATCGGTCTATTTTAAATTGAACCGTACTGGTTATACCGACCGGTTTTTATTTAAAATTAATTTTTAAATGAAAATAAAAAAATTATTGTTTTTTATTGATTTTATATGTATATCTAATTTTGTTAGTATGTAGTTTAATTAGTGAATCACTGGTTGAACTGCTATACCACTATACCACTATACCAGTACTTTAACTGTTGGGGTGATCGTTACCAAACAAACCATAAAGGGTAACAATGTATGAAAAATTGTGGTGTATTTGTATTATAAAAGTATTATTATGTATAGAACAGAATTTAACATCAGTGCTATATATATCATTTTATATTGTTATAGATTTTATTATTATTTGTTCTCTCTCCTCCAATCATTTCACTATTTAAAGTAAACACCTCATTTGTAGGGTCAACTATGATAATGTTATGCACTCCTAATGTTAAAGAAACAAGTTTCCCTTATCACAAAAGGAAATGAGATAATTGATTTGTGATTTACTTGCACAAGAAAATAATAGGAAAGAAAAAACTCTAAGGTGATCATTTTATAACTAAAATAGAGAAAAAGATGTATACATTAAAGTATAACAGTTTTATATATAATTATTGTATCATTTATCATTCATTTGTAATCATCTTAAATAAAAACAACTCAAATAAATGGTAGAAGATACACTTACTATAGCTGAATATAAATCTTTACACATTATATATATATATATATTAGAAGAGATCTGTTTGCAACAAATTTAAGTTATATTAATTACACTTAATCTCAGTAATTCATTTTCTTAAATCCAACGGACTAAATGGGTGAGTGAAATAAATGATGAAACAGAAAAATAGAAAACTTAAATAAATTTTCAGTTTCACTCATTTGGTCTGTGGGATTTAAGAAAATAAATCGCTGAGATTGAGTATAATTATTGTAACTTAAATTGGGTATAAACGATCTCTCCTATATATATATACCTTAACATGATTAAACATAGGACTTCAAATTTAAACCTTAATGTGCTTCTTCATGTGTTCATGTTCAAAATGCTTATACTTATGAGAGTTAAGGACATAAAACTTACCCAAATTATCACCAACTGTGAAGGTTTCTCCAGAAGCCCATGTACTGTAATCATTGCCTAGAGCCCATCCACCACTACCACCAACAATATGGTCAACTCCAAACACAGTTTCAGAAGCCAAAAACATAACCAACAAAGAAACTACCAATGTTCTAGCCATGTCTATAGCCTCTAATGTTCAAGGGTTCAAATTGTATTTATAAGAATGGTTAGAATAAAATGAAAAAGTTTACAAGAAATTAAGGTTGCAAGGTAGGAATGGAATGTTGTGGTGATGATAAAATGTGATGGAAGGAAGATTATATATATACACATAATATATACCAACTCTCTTATTCATTAAATATTCCACTCGAATCTTCTCTGAGTATTGAAGAATCTTTCAGTACTGGAATGTGAAACTCGGATTAACTTGATAACTTATATATTTTTAATTTAAAATTGTTACTGTTAAACTTTTTGTAAAACCATATATCATAATATATTCCGATATTGGACTGTCCATTAACGAAGAGGATTCATTTTAATGCATTGATGTTACCAACTTCTCCATTTGGATAAAATAGTGAGTAGTTATTGAAATAGTCATCCACTATGGCCTGCCCCTACCTAATGCATAAACCTTTTCCAATGAATTCTGACTTTGGAATTTGGAAAGCTAACTCACATTTCACAATTTGACAGGTGGAACTGGCTGCTAGTTCATTGAATTATATTAAATAATGTGGTCACAAACTTACATGAATAAAATATTTTCTGGTATAAGAAAATAAGTTATATTTTTCTGCAATGAATTATAACATGTGTCATGTTCATTATTTTGTATAAAAATATTTTTGAAACTAAACAAAATAATACACATATCATATTTTTATTGGCTAAACGAGATAAATTATCTCCTGATACGAAGAAATATATTATTATTATTATTATTATTATTATTATTATTATTATTATGTACAAAAGTTTAGGATAGTGGGTTAATCTTAACATTTAATTCATTATATATTAAACCAATATTTTGCTTGATAATATTTCTTAATATTATGTTTAATTCATCCTCGTTAAATTGGTGTAACAATCTTTTTCATTGACTTGCCCTTTGTGAAACATATTATATTATGTATTCCACACACGATCCCTAAAAAAGGTGTATATGTATGAAATAAAAGATAAATTATATATTTTATAAAATAAGGTAATCTAACTTAAGAGATTCTTATTTAGTGAGATATGAAGAGGATAATTGTATGTAATTTTACGAATGCAAATAGAAAATTTGTTTATGAGATTTGATATATTTTCTTCCAAAATTTTCTAATAACTACAAAATTACTTACATTTTTTATATTCAATTTCATGGATATGGTGAGTGGTTTTACACTTTCAGGAAGATCATGTATAACTTCTTTCATTTCAAAACAATATGATAGTCTCGTAGTATAAGGTCCTGCTAAATATACAGATGACCAAAATGTTAATTATTCAATTCTTATGAGTGACATTTGTTGGAAGAGACAATCACGCATCTCGAACGAGATTAATTTTTTATCCAAAAAAGATGAGGGAATGCTATTGATAGTACCAAAAATTACAAAAGTATGACTTTTTTTATTTTGTGTACTTTTTTTCTAGATATGAGAATAACTAAGACAAAGACAGAATATTGTGACAACTCATTCTTTATACTTGTTCATTTCACAATTTTCGCCACATTTTCTTGTTTTCCAATCTTCACAATGTTGAATAAATTGGAGAGCTTTTGGAATAATATATGTGTTAATATGACCAAAACCCAGTCAATGCAATGTGGCCAACATAGTGTGTAAGCTGAGATAAGCTGCAAATTATTATTATTATAATAACTTCTTATGTGAAGCTTCATTCATCTTATTCTAACACATATAAAGGTTCAATGAACTTTAAAATAGCTTTTAGTAAATAAAAAGTTAACTATACAATGCTTGGATGAAGTTTCATGTTATGAGTTCAATCTATGTTATGTATATGAAAATGTGTTTAATTTAAGAAACAATATTTACTTAGATAATCAATAAAGCATATACATTTCAAATGGATTAATTGAAAATAGTGATAAAAAGTTATTAATTTGGAACTTCGTCCTTAATTTTATGTTTACTCATTCAAATGTATTAATAAGACATTGATTTAGTAATGTAAAACTTTATTAAATCCCTAGATAGATCAAAATGTTAAATAATCGATTTTTATGAGTAATATTTGCTAGGTGAAAAAACCACACACCCGAAAGAAAAAGATTCCTCATCTATCTAATTTATCACATAAACAAAGTATACCAACCAATCCACACAAAAGGATGTAAGCATATGTGAGGCATTTGAACACCTAAACCACCTATATATGTTTCAACACATTCAACCTTGTCAAATATTTTGAATTAAGAATTCTTGGTAGTTAATTTTTGCCACCTAATACACGTATAAATTACATCATGATGTGATGAATAGTTAAACATGATGACAAAAAAATTCACTTATAAGAAATTAAAGCAAAATCATTTGCTAACTAGTGTCTTTCACGTTTATATATATTTCATTGAATGTGGTTGAGTCAAAAGATGTTTGGTATAGGTTGTTAAAGCATGCACTATACACGATATATTATTTTATTATTGGGTAATGAAATGGTCGTAGAAGTAACATTTGATTACTTTAAAAACGAAAAAGAAAGAGAAGTATGATTAGGTTGATATAATTGACAGCACATGCATAAATGCAAGACACCATTTTGTAGGACCACCTACATTATTATTCTAGCTAGTTATAAATTAATGAATACATTATTCAACAAGAGTTATATCTACACCTTTCAAGCCAAAGAAAGGGGTGGTTGGTGGACAAAGATAACGTATTCCATGATTTTTATGTTATTCTATTCTGAACCGATTAAACTTCATGAAATAATATTAAAATATTAGTTTCTGTTTTTATAAATTTTCATTTTAAATAAATGGAGCTTTCTCATTGGCTTTGGAGTTAATATAATAATGTAAGGTCTAACTAGATTATGAGATAGATCAAAAGTTTCAATTTTTGTGACCAGTAATTGTTTGAAAAGACAATCATACACATTGATAGAAATTAGTTACCTATAGGGTGAGGGGTTATTGTTAGATATACAAAAAAAAAAACTTATAATTTTCTAATAACTTATGATATTTTTAACAATATGTTAATAGGAGTAGTTAATTTTTTATTTTTTAAAAAGATATTGTAGGATTATAATTTTGTCATCTTAACGAACAAAGAACAAATAAAATAAAAAACAATAAATATTGTATAAAAATGTAAAATGTATTATAAAAATGAACATTAAGTTATTTAAAATTGTACAAGAACAATATGGACTAGTTGCGAATTAAAAGTCTTAATTTATTCTCTAAATTGGACAAAATATATTTTATCGACATAAAATATCCCTAAAATTTATCTTGCAAAAGAATAATATTGTCAACCATTTAAAATTTGACCAACTTGCGTTAAACACATTTTTTATTTAATTATAGTTTACATTTATTTTATTTCAAAAGGTACATTTATCCCCCCCCTAATATTTCATTATTATTGCACCTACCATAATCGTAATTACAATGAACTATCCTATGTGGAAATGGGTGTAATTAAACTATACTTAAGGGAAGGTTACCCTTGGAATTTTTAAGAATCAAGTTTAAGGAAGGAATTTTTAACTATCAAGTTCAATATATATACACACTAAATTAGTGACCCATTTTATTCATAAAATAATTTAAGGATGGAATTTTTGTTACTCTTAAGACATCCACAATAGAGTATTGTGCAGAGTTTTATCATCGAATTTCCCATAACATTTGTTACTCTTAAAAATCTTAGAATCATAACTTGAGTTGATTTAGAAATTCTAGAGCCCAAATTCTTTTACTTACTCATTCTTTTTATGTCACGTTACTTTTTTATATTTCCCTTTAATAATCTTAAAACTAATGTAATAAAATAGTGATAGTTAAACAATTTTGGTTGTTCTTCAAAAAAAAATTCATTTCAAAAAACTACAAAATTTGAAGAAAAGGCAAAAAAAATTATAAGTAACATACAACAATCAATTCAAAGTCTCATAATTATTTCATTTATGTTTTTTATCACCTTTTTCATTAGAAATTGAACTAACCTACATTTAATATATTTTCCTTATGGTGACTTCTAATGAGTCTCAATACGTACCCAAATCACATAAGGCCCAATTTCTTTTAAAAATATTACAATACTTTTCTTAAGATATTTGTATTTATTTATTTTTAAAAATATAAACAAAATGATTTATGTTGTTTATCTCTTTAATTATTATCACGACTTTTCCTTATTATTTTATTAATATTTATTGAAATGACATTGACTTTTAAAAGAAGAATGTAAAATGTAATAGAGTCTTAAGAGATTGGTGAGTTTCAATTGTGGTGGTAGAAGCTATGAAAAGTTAAAATTGAATTTTAAAATTTGTATGATGATCTAATGCTAATGTATTATAATCTTATGAGTTTGATGAGCCTTAATTGTCGTGGATGCTCTATATGTCTATTCAAGCTCTTCATCAACCAACCAATTAAGAGAATGAGACTATTATCACTCTTAGATATGATAATAGTATTAAGTACCTAAACCATTTGAAGTGCTAATATCCCATCATAATTATCTTTAATATTACCTATTTATTTTGAAATAGATTCTTATTTTGTATTGGACTTTCCCATACTAAGAATGTGAGGGAAAAAGTGATTTAAATTATTTAGTTTAAAAAATAAATAAAAAATTACATTATTGAAATTTTATTTTTACCATGTTTTACTTATACAAAGGTAAATGGAAATACCAAGGGATGTATTTATTTAGTGCATCATGTCTAATGAGGAATTCAAAGCTTAAACAAGTTGGTGGACCAAAAATATAATATTTAAAGTGATAACTATCTACATGTGGGGTTTGTTGGAAAGTATGCATATATAATAATTTATTTTCAAAGGTGTGAGAGATTCTAAAAAGGATTATTTATGGACAACCTTTTCTCTTTGTCAATTCCTTAGTGATATCATTAAAAATGCTCTACTTTTGGGATAGATAATATGTATTTGAGATGAAGAGAAAAATAGCTTAGTTTATATTAGTTGTTTAAGTAAAAGGCATTTAGGCCACTTAAATATATGATTATAGATTTTTTTGATAGGAAAATAATTATTAAGGAATTACATCTAATATTCAGCCCATGTCAAGAAAACGACATGTAGTCATAAACCTAATATAAGCTGTGTTATGAGAACTGGACCGGATGGTCTAATTGGTCTGACTGCTGAACGAACTTGAAAACAACTCTGGTTTGCGGTCTTAATTGAATGAGAGTTGGATCACTTTGAACCGGAGAAAATCTGGTCCGACCGTGTTAAACCCAGTTAAACTAGATTAACCTAAGAAGAAAACCGGACATTTCACTTAAAAATAAGAAAAAAGTGAAACACTGCTATAATATTTTATTTAACTACGATCCAAAAATGATGAAGAGATCTTACTTCAATATAATTATACATAATTATTAATTATATAATGTTGTATATTTATATATAATTATATATTTATAGATAAAAATTATCAATTATGTACAAAATCATCCGATCAAACCGGACGATTTAACCGATTAAATATAATACATGACATATCCCAATTTGACGTACAGCTCAAGTTTTAGAACATTGAATATAAGCCTCGTAGCAAAACTCATAAACAGAGCCAAAGTGCAATTTGATATGTATATAAAAAATAATATTGGGATAGCTCCCATTTAAACATGTGATTATGCACCTCTAAATTAGTTTTTTAACTATGAAGTGGAACTATACTTGGATGAAAAAATGATCGAGTTACACCATCTAAATTAGCTCACATGCTATCTAATCAATATAATGTATAAAAATACGGAAACAATATTTTAATCATCAATATATTATTCTAAATTATAAAATAAGTATTTAATAGAATGTTACTCATCAATTCTCTTAGAGAGATGTTCCTTTGAAAATCTTCCCCAACCTAATGTGCCTCTAACCATGCCTTAATCTAAGGGGTAAGCCACACAATCCCTTGTCCTCCAAGTTGGTGAGCTTGTTTGTTGAATTCTTTATAATTCATGAACCTCCAAGGTCATAGCTAGCTCTTAAATTGATTTGGGATTCTTTAGTTAGTTTTGGGACTAAGTTACACTCCTCATACCCTAAGGTTTAACTAATTTAGGATTTGTTTACGAGTTGTTTCACAAGTGTATTTCATAGTTCTCGAGTTTTTCAATTCCTTTTATTATCCTCCAACAAACAACTAGCATACAGACTCTTAGGGTCTCTTTGTGAGTTGAGTTTTGGACGGGGATGAATTGAAATAAAAGGTCTTAGAGTCATCTCTCATGTATATTTCATGACTCAAGAGCATTCCTTTTTCCTTCCATTCCCTTCAGAATGCATCTTGCAAATAGACCTTTATGGTTTGTTTACCAGTTGGGTTTTAGAGGGAAAGTAAAGACTTCAGAATTATCTTACAAAATCCAACTCACAAACTCTTATTGGCCAACATTATACATCATCATCCACTCATAATAAGGATTCAATTCTTCTCTTCTCCCACTACTACCATAATAGGAATCTTCCACCACAATTAAGGGAGACATGAATTCACCATGGTTGATAGTTGATAAAATAGGTGTAATCACGACTTTAAATAACGATTTCAATAGTAATTTTGGAAACTTTAAAAACTTTGACGTTTCATATAATTGCAATCATTTGTGATTGATATGGTCACAATACAATTTCAACAACTCCTAAAACATTGACATATTAACTTATATAGTTCATAGAGCATAGATTCAAAACTTGGGTGTAACTTAAACCCTTATTCCTAAAATATTCCCTCACATCATCCACATATTTGTATATACTACACTTGAATTACCATGAAAGCTCATTTGACTAGTAGCAAATATAATGAGCCTTTTCACTCAAGCTATGAACTCTTGTCTCACATGATGAAACGAATTTTAAGCACACCCCAAATAACAAGTGCATAACCTTTTTAGAAATTAGATTGAAAATAAAGAAATCAAACAAAGTACATAATCCAAGATACATCGAATCCGATATATAATAAGAAGGTTAAATAAGAGAACTATGTAACTATGATGTATACTTTCACTAAATAATTAGATATTATAAAAGATCAAATATCATAGTTCGATTCTTAAGAGCGACACTAATAAAAATAGTAAACACACTCCAAATGGATTTATGCCATATTCATAAGGTGAGTACCTTGATTAAAAAAGTATTTTGAAAATACTATTGAGAATTGATATCAAAATAATAATGACAAAAATGTATAATAACATAATTTCCACTAAATCCTAAGATATTATAGAAGGTCAAGGATATACCATTTTTTAATATTATTCTTTGTGTTTATTGTTAATCACTTGGGCTCTTAATCATTGTTTTCACTATAAATATGCAATCGTCTTATGATATCTCATAGTTGAGTGGTTGAGAAAAATACAACTTCTCAACCAATTTACATGCTTATAAGTTATAATACAATTTAATATTTTGATTAATAAATAAAGATGTAACAACTCCTACAAATTATCTCCAACTTTCCAAGTTTTAAATTTAAACCCTAATGATCAAACTTATGTTAAAGAACAAACTGACGTTGTTTCAAGTGGTACATGTTTGATTCATCTTAAGCAAGGTCTCGAGTTCGAGTTTTGTAGATGGAAAATATATATGCTGGGAGAGTTAGCCACACATACTTGTGAATGTTCCCGACTCAGACATGATTGCCTCTAGTGCGAGAATACATGTGGGAAACAAAAAAAACTTATGTTAAAGAGTATAAAATCTATACACTGTCGATGTAAAGATTTATACATGTGCACCTTATCATCTACCATTCATTTGAATTACTTTTTTGTAAAAATTCAACAATAATTAAATATCAATGATAAATAATACAATATCATTGTATAAAACTCATACACTAGCGGTATATTCATGTTCATGATTGATGAAGGGTGAAAGTTGAAAGCAACAATCCAAAAATAGAACCAAATAAATAGGTCACTTTAAGTTAGGTCCACACATTTTTAATTCAAAAACAAACAAAAATAAAAAGAAAAAGAAACTTTCTCTCTCTCTCTCTTTCTCTTACTCTTTCATTCTATTCTATATTCCATTTTCTTCATTCTCTAGTGCCACGTGGAGCACCGGATCCAACCATACGTCACCGTTTTCCGGCGACTTCACCATCTCCGATATGAATCCCGAGTAGTACGTTCCCTTAGTATCATTTTTTTTATATGCACATGTTGTTTAATCGCGTTTAATTTTCGAGAAAATTCTATTGCATTTTTGGATTTTGTTTTTATGAAAATGGGTGATTGTTTTTAGGTTAATTTTGCGTGGTTTTTTCCTATTTAATAATCTTAGATTGGATCAGCTTTATGAAATATGATGATATGATCCTTTTTTTTTGTAATTGAAATTTAGAGGAAAAAATATTAACATGGATTTAAGGAATTAGTTGTGTGTATTTGGTTCTTTTTTGAATGATTTATTGATAGAAATTTTAAATGATTTGCAATTAGGTTGTTTTGATTGCAGTAGCTGATCCTATCTAGTGGGAAAAGGATTTGTTGTTATTATTGCTGTGATTTGATTTATGGATTTTGAACGTGCAAGGATACCTCAATCTTGTTCTATGTTGATTTCGATGAATGTATTCAGGAGAAAAATTTGTATTGAGACGTGCTAAATATGTCATATTTAGAGACAAATGCATTTGTGCGATTAAATTTTAATTAGAATTAGATTTTTAATGTGTTGTCAAGATTTTATTGGTTATCTCTACATGCATATGTTCCCTTTTCTCATGAATTCAGTGGGACATATCCCTATGGGTGTCACTCTATGATTTATCAAGAAATTACAAAAAGAATCAAACAACTTAACAATTTAGTAATTTCTTGATGAATCCGAAATTGAGTGGCATGTATGTCTGTTTTCCTTGCTCCTTATTTCTTAAGGACGCGATGACCGATATCATAATGTTTAATTAATTGAAAATTGAAGTACTCATATTGTCTAATGGCTAGAGGAAAAAACAATAAAACAGATTCATGGCTTGAACTGGATTTTCATTGTGGAAATCATCAGACTATGATAAATCTCCAGGCTTTATATTTTAATTAAATGAGATATGTAACCTTCATGAAAACAAAGGTTATAAAGGAATGTCATCAGTCTTTTTAAGATCATGTTTAGTAGCAACCAGTATACAAAGCCATACCTTAAGTTAAGCTAGTTTATAGTCCCCCATAAGCTAAGTTAGTTTACCAAATCCGAATTCTGAAATTTCATATGCTATAATGTACAAATCAAGGATATGAAAGGAAACTTCAATGGACAAAGCTCCCTTCACCATATATCAAATATGCACTTCAGTTTATCCAATCAATAAG
Organism: Lupinus angustifolius; assembly: GCF_001865875.1. NCBI lineage: Eukaryota > Viridiplantae > Streptophyta > Magnoliopsida > Fabales > Fabaceae > Lupinus > Lupinus angustifolius. The sequence continues at coordinate 1,096,570 of NC_032020.1, read as the reverse complement.
TAGAAAGATAGTACTTGCTTAAGCTACGTTATTTGTAGATCTTTAAAGTCTCGAATTTGCAGTTTCCATTCTTATCTGACATCTTAACATACATATTTCAATTTTTTTATTTGTGTGTATGGCATTGTAATGATTGTAATTGGTCTTTAAGCTGAGTTTCTAAGGCTGGTTCTGAGTCTATTTTGCGTGAGCAACTTAATGTGATGCATATATCTTTTGCAGTGATTATCTGTTCAAGCTCCTTCTTATTGGAGACTCTGGTGTCGGCAAGTCATGTCTTCTTCTGAGATTTGCTGTAAGTTATTTGCTGTATTTATGCCAGACATGATATTCTGTGTGACTACTGACTAATTATTCTTATGCCATATTGTAGTCTTCATATTTTTCTTTTTTTTTTCCTTGTACCGGTTTACCATGTTTTTCCTCTCTTTATACTTATCTCACTGTTGGATGTCCCACATGGCCACATCGCCTGCCGCATTCTCCGTTGTATGGTTTATAACTTGTTGGGCTACTCCTGTCATTGGTATTTGGTTTTGAGATGGAACCTTTAACACTTAAGAATATGTAGTTATTTTATTCTGAAATTTTGTTATTTGGGCTTGGGGGAGGGGGATGGAGGTTAATGAACTCTCTCTTAGTATCCTAAGCAAGTTTGTCTAATTTATTCATTTCCGGTGTGCAAATATAGACTATTGCCGGGATGTTCATTGAACAGCTTCATGGCAACACTGATTTAGGCATTAATGTTGGGATGTCTTGCGTTGCTTTTATTGTTCGACTTTATGATTGCAAATATGATGTGTTGTAAATCATCTTGGAAGCCATCTTTATCATGTCTAATTTCATTAGATATGCATTTCTAATTTATGCTGTGTGGTTATGTAATTAGTAAGGTTCTAACTGAGATGCCTTCATTTCATGTTTGTTGATCATGGACATGGTGTTCTGCTGCTCAATACTGTATTGTAAATAATTATGATAATTTCTATGTCGTGTTACAGGATGATTCATACATTGACAGCTACATAAGCACCATTGGAGTTGATTTCGTGAGTACTAATTTGCAAGTTTTTAGGTTGAACTCCTTTGAAAAATGTGTCTTAACTAATCAATTCATGTTATTTTGTGCAGAAAATACGCACTGTTGAGCAGGATGGGAAGACAATTAAACTACAGATTGTATGTATCAGATTGGCTTTGTTTCGCATCTTTATTTGCTAATATTTATATATCAATAAAGCTCGAGATATATGTTTTAATCTTTAGTATGATATATATTTTTATTTACTCTGTTGTTATTCATTTCTATTTTAGTGTTTAAGACCTTTGTCTTTGTCTCATGCTCCTAGATCTTGTGGGTCAGTAAAAATCAAGGTTATACTGAAACATTCTTTCTTACCTTGTTTACAATATTTATTGCAGTGGGATACTGCTGGGCAAGAAAGATTTAGAACAATAACCAGTAGCTACTATCGTGGGGCACATGGAATCATTGTGAGTGATGATTTTTTTGTCATAAGATTATATGTATAGAGATTCCTTGCCTTTGTAGGTGATTTCTTTGCATGCTCTACTGACTTGATTAGTTGATTCTTCTATCAGATTGTTTATGATGTCACAGATGAAGAGAGCTTCAAAAATGTGAAGCAGTGGCTCAGTGAAATCGACCGCTATGCCAGTGATAATGTTAACAAACTTTTGGTTGGAAACAAGAGTGATTTGACAGCGAATAGAGCTGTCTCATATGATACAGCTAAAGTATAGTTTTCACTTTCTGTTCATTATTAAACACATTTCAACTTTTGAGTTCTTATTTGCTACTATTGGGATGATAACATTCATTTCATGTTCCTGCTCCAGAACCAGAACCCCTCACCCCACCTTTTGATTTCACCCCATACTATTGCAGGAATTTGCAGATGAAATTGGCATACCTTTTATGGAAACAAGTGCAAAAGATTCTACAAATGTGGAACAGGCATTCATGGCCATGTCTGCTTCTATCAAGAATAGGTACCCATTCCTTTTATTAAATGCAGATATTAAAAACATACCGAAAAGTTTTATGTATTGTAACTTGGCCTTGAAAGCAAGCTCTGGCAAATTTAGAAGCTAACTCAAAGCATAATGAGACATAAGCGTTCCCATATTCTTCATTTCAAGTCTATCTGATGCCGTAAACTTCCATTGCTTGGAGACGTCCATTGCAAATACAGCATAAATGTTTAATTTAGTTCTCGTTTCACTTTCCTTATCTCATAGATGATGTTTTGTCAATGAACATGATTTATGATAGACCATTATGGCTTCGTTTGATCCATGTAGTTGACCCCTCTAGTGGGATAAAGGCTTTGTTGTTGTTGATCTCATAGCTGATGTACTAACGTATTCATAGAAACCATGTTATCTGATTGTAACTTATCGTGAATGTAGAATGGCAAGCCAACCATCTGCAAATAATGCAAGGCCTCCAACAGTGCAAATCAAAGGACAACCAGTTGGGCAGAAAAGTGGGTGTTGCTCTTCCTAATCAGATGATAGTATCAATCTCCATTTCACTTGGCCTAATGCATGCTGATTCATGTAAGATTTGTTATTTCACTAAACAGTAGAGACCAATGTCACATAACTTGTTCAGTGGTTTGAGAATTTCCCTAGATGATCCCATTCTTAACATATACTTAAATGATATGGTTGTGCTAAGTTTAGTACTGGTTAATGATAAATCTATATATTTATGCTTATCTATTTTTACTAGGATCAAACTCTAGTTTTCTTTTATTTGATTGCTTATCTGCTTTTGCTGTTTTGAAACTGTAAATTTAAGCCAATCTGCCCCATATTATAGCTTAATGATAGCGACTCATGGGAATAGTGACTATTTGTCCCTTGAGGTCATGGGTTCGAGTCGCAGGAGGCTCCCTTTGTGGGGAATAAAATACTATAGGAGTATTTAAGTTTGTGGGTGGCATGCTCAGTATATTCATGGGCCGGGAAGGTCGCATGTCAGGACTGGGGTGTTACCAGTGGCACGCTCAGTATATTCATGAGCCTAGGAGGTCGCATGTCAGAACTGGGTTGGTATACTGGTCTCACTCCATACCTGGCATAGAACAACAAAACAAAAGGGTTGCAAGCAATGTCTAATGTCTCAAACAATCATTGAGAACAAAGACATTACTTGCAGCATCAACTTCTTTGGTCTGAATCAGTTTTCTTCTTGGGTTGTGCCATAAAAGTTGGACCAAGATCTTATGTTGGAAAATATTTCTGCATAAATTAGCATAAAGTTGGACCTAGTACAGATATTTCGCGGTTCCTTCTACCACAATAAGACCAAATCTTCAATATATTTTGTGTTAATTAAACATTATTTGAAGCACTTGTTTTGTGGACACATAATGAGTCTAATTATACACTGAATATTTCTAATAAAACTTGGCTAACTAGAGTGAAAACATGATGGACTTTGTTTTAAATATGGCAAATATATATAGCATATAGCGGTATGAGATTGGCATGTTTGTCTGTTAAAGTTTGAGATTGGCATGTTTGTCTGTTAAAGTTGAAGTTTGATATGTTTAAAAGTTCGGTTTAAAAGTTCGATTTGATCCCAAGGCCCATTTAAAAGCATATTTGCTATAAAAACTTTAAATAGCTCAAGAAGCATGACTTTAGGTCAGTTTAGTATCAACAATTAAATTATATTTGCATATCAAAATTTCATATATAATAGGAGAAAAAAAGGTGTATGTATTGACTTTTACACTGTTATTGTATCATTTTGTCATTTATATTTTTTCATTATTAATTCTTAAATAAAAGTAATGCAAACGAATAGTAAAAGAGACATTAACCATATATAACTCATTACACTGACAGCTATAATCAAGTAAGGCGAAATGTAGATTTAATAGACAAATTTAGATGTATCAAGTCTAACATCTTAAGTTAAATATACATTTTAAGAAGTCCTAATTGCTTATGAAAAAGTTTGGCCATTGTAGGCAAGGTAATAGTGATAGCAAAACAAACATTGCTAGTGGCTCATTTTTTTTTAATAGGAAAGACATAAAAATTTAGCTCATTTTTCCAACCTTTTTGCCTAGTAAGTACATGGACATAATGCAAGTGGCTTGCAAAGTGTTTTAAAAAGTAAAATACAAATAAATTATTATATAATGTGATTTAATAATTCAAAAAAATTGTGATATTAAATTTGTTCAACTTTATATCCACATCAAAGTTTTTTAATTATCTCTTCAACATCTTTATGATTTCTTTTATGTTTTTCTTAAATTATTTATAATGCTCAAGGGTATCCAAATTTGGCAAAATAATGATAGGCAAGCATGTTTGTATCCACTTTTGATTTGCAGGCATAAACTAAAAAACTAGTCAACCCATTTTGCAACTACTATATGATAATAGCTATTAGTAAAAGTATCTTCAATGTAAAGAATTGCAGAGAATCATTCATTTTCTTTGAATTATGCAAAAAATAATAGCATAAAATTAAAATTGTTAATGTGTGGATTTTTTGAATGGAATTGGTGGGAATCAATCATTTTCTTCGAACTATGAATAGAAATTGTCTAATGTGTAAGGCTTCACTAGATCCTTAAGGTTAAAAGTTCAATTCCTAGAAGTAACTATTATTAGGAAGGGCAACCACAATCCCAGAAATGGATTAATTCCCTACCTGTAGTTGCAGCATAGTAATAATGGTCACATAAACAAACATGATGAATGAAGTGATGATAATGAATGACATGATACAATAACAAAATGGTAACAGTGATAGTTACAGTTGAAATTATAACAAGAGTTCTAAAACCTTAATTCCTAGGATAGATGCTTGAAAGTTAAACATGTTTTAAATTTGTTGTCCTATTTAGTTTCATTCAATTTCAACTAGTCATTGAAAATAATAATTTTATATATAATTCAAAGGTCAAATTCTGTAGCCAAAATTTCTTTATATATATTCTAGTTTCAAATAATGGAAGTTAATGATTCTGCTCCAAATTCCAATCAACATATTCAAAAGGATGGGAAATAAAAGGGCATCAAAAATAAATAACAAAACTCAACAACATTTGTCTCATTATGACCCTCCAAAAACACAGTACAACAAAAAAAACATAACAATAAAGGAAAAGGTTTACAAGGTAAATAAGAAAAAAGTATATAAAGGACAACCTAAATTTACAATGTATGACATAAAAGGTTGAATAACATTTACTACTTAAGGAAAATCCAAGCATCATACTTCTGGAAAGCCTCACTTGCCACCCAAGGTTGGGAACTGACCCGGATCGGCGATGGCTGGAGCTGGTACATTGCTGCTTGCATTTCCACTGTAACCTCCTCGGGAACCACCACGGCCACGTCCGCCTCTACCACGTCCACCCGGGTTGTAGTACCTCTCTCCTTCAGCAGGCTTCAGAAACTCATTGATGCTGACAGACTAAAACATGTGAAATTCAATAATGAAACAAAATTTAGTTATAGGTGAAAAGGCAGCCACAGAAGCAAACTAAATTTAGTTGCTAAGTACTCCATAGATCCAATTGCAACCGAGTTTGTTTCATCGATTAAGTCCGTTGGAGGTCATTTTTTGAAACATGTGGCAAAATGGAATATTCATTTAAATGTAAAAAGTGTAAACCATTATCATTGAGGTCATTTTTGCCATGACATTACAAAAAAAAATTGAAGACTAGAACACCAGATTACATTTAATCATTGAATTCGTTTGTACCGACAAATACAATCTAAGATCAAGATTAAGACATGATTCAATTCCAGAGACCAATCTCAACAACAAAAATACATTATGGCGAATGAATTAAAAACAAGAGAAAATGACACAAATTTCTAGTAAAGAAATATTTAGGATCATGGTTCGCTTAACAGCTAGAAAGCTTTAAAGCACCAATTTTCGTATTCCTTATCAACGGCATCATGTTTTTTTGTCTTTTGTAACTTGTAAGTATGTCATCAACTATGATGGCATACTCCAAATACTCTTGATCACAGTATTTAGAAGGTTTTACAACCAAACTTCGATGCTTTGGAACGCAAGTTATTAAACTATTATTGAATAGGATAGCCAAAAAATAGTAAAAATCTAGACTACAGAAACTACTAATCTTTCAAACTAAACACTACTCGATAATGAATTTTGATAATTGAGCCGGAATAAATAGGCCCTTATGGAGATCAGATATGAAATAGTCAAAGACAAATAAAGGACAGACCTTCTTGGATTTCTCCTTCTCAAAAGCATCTTTGCGCTTATCCTTGTCAGATCCCTAGAAAAAATTAAAATTGCAGCGGACATTTAGGGTCAAAATATAACATGACAAGCATATTTAGGTGACGAAGAGTGGCCAAAAATTCGCACCAATTTAGCAAAGATTTCATCGTTGTCTTTCTTGCTTGACAGTGGTTGCATGGATTCAAACTCCTTGATATCAACCTTTCTCTCTTCAGTTTTGAGTGCTTCTAAGGCCTTTCTTTTCTCTTCCAGCACTTTCTCGTATTCCTCCAGTGTCATCTCCTATTATGCAGCACAAAAATAATTTAGCAATGATTATACAATAGCCTATAATAAATTTCAAATATAATCTATCAAAGTCAGAAAGCGTATGTTAACAGCTAGAACAATAAATGCATCCCAAGTCCCAACGCAGTTAAACACATTTCAAAAGGTAAACTAATATTGGACGAAACCATAAACTCAACATCAAGGAAAAACACCAAGTGAGACTTTTCTTCTAAGTAAATAAAGTAGCCCCTAATATGTGGACTAAACAGATAACATATGCTGAACTTGAATGAGTATCATTCATAAGATACATCTTCTGTTTGTCTTCTGATAATTGAATGCAAAAAATTTAGAACACGCAGCCGTAGATTCAGGATAAATGGAGAAAGCATTAATTGAGTTGGACATTCACCTTATCCTCAGGCTCTTTTTCTTCAATTACAACAGCAGGACTCTCCTTCACATCAGCTGCATCTTCCTCGCCTGCAGGCTTCTCACTGCTCAGATTCTTTTCAGTTTCATTCACCGCTTCCTCGGTAATCCTAAGTAAAATACCAAAAGTAAATAACATAAAAATAATAAACACCAATTGAAAGCAAAAAAAATCTACTGAAATCATGGGCTTGAACTTTATTATTATTGAATTCATTAGAATTATTAAGCATAGAATTGCTTACTGGGAAAATTCATCACTCTGTGATCCCCAGTTGCCTCGGCCAGAACCTTCGCGTTTGAGTTCATTTCTGGAAAATAGAATTATAGGTATCAATATTGATAGAAAATTAGAAGCAAAAGTTCAAGAAAGAAGTCAATCTAGTGATAATGTCACCCGCGTCCAGTCCCACTGCGGCGTTCAAATGCTCTTCGTGGGCGTCCTTCTTCATCAACTTCACCATTGCTGAAACCTCCTCGCCGACCGCCACGATAAGGCCCACGAGGTCCACCATAACCCCGCCTTTCTGAGGGATTTCCAGAATCTCCTTCAGAAGCACCTTGGTTGGCTGGGGTTCTAGAGGCAGGGAATGAGCTCTCATCATTGGGATAGTCACGACCATAACCACGGCCACCTCCATACCCACGCCCGCCTCGGCCACCTCCACGACTGCCACGATAGGTATCGTTTCTTGCCTCCCTCACTATCATCAAGATAGAAAAGAAAATTTAATAAACATATGAGAGAAGCCATGCAAGGAGAGTCATCAATACAATTGTCATTCAAGATTAGGGATATCGTAACAAAACGAATAAATGTACTAATACGGATCAAATTCATCGTTCAATTCAGGTGATGCCCTAGGACTGAAAATAAGAACAAGATGTGATACTAAAAAAAGAAGTATGATGTATTTCAATTTCCTAAACACATGTGATGAAAAGAACATATTTAATAAACAATGAGGATGCAGGAGAGAGAAGTCGAAATAAATAACCCACCGGACGGATGACTAGTTCAATAGTACAGGACAAACGAATAAAATTAAAAGCAAAACCAATACTTTTTTTCTCAAACAAGAAACAGATAAATCCTATTATCACTAATCAACGAAAAAACCCAACCCATCAACGAAAAAACACATTTTTCATAACCAAAAAAAACCATAAATTAGACAGACAAAACTCTTCCAATAATACAAACAACAAAAACCTTGAAAGGCTGCATTAATCATGAACCAAAAGGTGTCATAAGAAACAGATAAATCCTATTATCACTATATTAGACCCCATCTAACAAAAAAACACATTTTTAATAACCCAAAAGCATAAAATACACACAAACAATAAACTCTTCCACAACAACAAGGCCTTGAAAAGCTACATGAAAAAATGTCAGAAAAAACAGATATATCCAATTATGACTGCATGAATACCCATCAACAAAAAACACATTTTTCATTGATGCCCACAAACACAAAACCCTTCCAATAACCCAAAAACATAAAACACAGAAACAGATATATTCAATTATGACTTTATGAATACCCAACAACAAAAAACACATTTTTATTCATACCCATAAACAAAAAACACATTTTTATTCATACCCATCAACAAAAAACACATTTTTATTCATACCAAAAAACATAGAATACAGACAAATACAAAACCCTTAGAATAACAAGAGTACATGAATCAAACACTTTTAAACTATAAACAAAAACAAAACTGAATGAATGAGAAACTAACCAGCCTGAGAAGGTGGGACCGGCTTTGAAGGCAACTGAGCCGCCGTCTGACCACCACGACCGCCAGCCTTTCCCTTCGGTGCAGCCACCGCCGCCGCCACTGCCTTGAGCTGCTCAGCCGCGATCAGAAGTGATGGGTCCTCAACATCATCATCCAACAAATCAAAAGGGTTGACAGTGGCCATTTCGTAAAAACACTGAAGGAGAAGAAAACCCAACACACGAAAGAGTTGTTGTTGTTAGAAAAGAACGAAGAAAGGATTAACAGAGAGAAGAATCCATGGGTATGAAGAGAGAGAAAGAAGAGAGAGAAAGAGAAACCCTAATGGGAAGTGTAGCCGCAAAGAGAGAGAGAGAGTGAGAAGTAGTGAAGAGAGAAAGATAGAGAGACAATAACCGAACCTAATCTCCAACACACCCAATTTATTCCTCTCTTTACTTACCACTTGCTATACTTTTTTTATTCTCGGGTTGGTATATTGATGTAAGACTAATAAAATTTAAGATAGAGCAAAAAGTTAAAAGTTTGATTTCTGATAATAATATTTGTTGTAAAATGTAATTACATACTTTAAAATGAATTATTGTCGTTAAAAAATATCATCTTTGTCGTTAAAAAATTATTGTGTATTAGGTGTTTGAAAAATAAAAATTAAAACTAATACTTAAAGATTACAAATTTGAGTAAAAATGATTTATGTCAATGTTGATAAAATATTAAAATAATTAATTTGATTCACATTTGATATTTTAAGACCATTTTAATGTTTTCAATTTTGATGGACCAAATTAATACACATAATTTTGTAATGACCAAAATATGTATTTACTCTTTATCTTCTTTTTTTATTTTTTTATGTTGATATCATTCTCATGATTCGAACATTAATCCCTTATCATGGTATTATGCTAGCTCGTTGTTAGTTAACTTTATTAATTAAGTAAAAATATATTATTTGTAGAGAAAAAGATAAAATGTTCATCATCTTCAACTTATTTTGTGGCTACATAAAAATTCCAAAATTATATTACTTAAATTTTAGGGAGTTATTTAGTTATAATTTTGTTAACATTATTATATATATTTGGATTGGATGATGAATATAACTTTTATTTAAAACCACTATTGAATAAGTGTCTTTTAATGACATGAGGTAAGCTTTAAAAATATACTTAATATGTCTATATTATTAAATTTGTGTATTATTTTGTTGATTTATCATTAATCTAAATTTGTCTATCTTGTTAACAATGCAAGGGAAGAGTCATAATTTTTTAATGTTGTCTTAATTTTATAAAGAGGCATATAAATAGAAATATTTTTCCTAAAAACACTTATTTAGGAACATATGTAGCCTATTAATTTATTTATAGGCAATATTTCTCAACTGGAAGGGGGAGTGTGGTTGCTAGAATTTTTAAAATAAAACTGAAGTAAATAAAAAATAATAAAAATATATTCTAGAACTTTGACTCTCCTTGTTTTCATACTTTATTTAGAACATAGTTACATGATTCTCTCATTTATCCGACAAGTCATATATATGTTCAATATATTAGATTTTTTCTTTATAAAAATCTTGTATTAATATTATAAAAAGTGATGAATATATAGAATCAGATATCATACACCGAAATCGATATAATGGATCATGTAACCTTAACTTGGAGATCATTCCAAGAATTTCACGTAGAGCTTAAGGGTCCAAGTAGAATTTAACAAATTGAAGCATAGACTATTTTTTGTAACACTTAGACTTATATAGAAGTAAGAAGAGTCAATTTTGGTCAACCTTATGATTTGTGATAAGATAATCAAATAGGACCCATGAGGAATTCATCACAAGTAATGGACTTAATCAAAGTAACATCTTAAAAATGAAGGAGGGTTTGTATTGTGAATTTGTGCATGGTTAAGTATGAAACTCATTAACACAATGCATCTTAGCCAATGTCATAAGAATCAATCTTCTCATAATTTATTTCTTCATTATTGCTGTGTGTGATTGATATTGTCAAATCTAATACCAACTACACATTTTTTTAAACATTAATAATAAAAGAATAAAGTATTTCCTCGTATCAAGATATAACTTATCTCATCAGAAAAAGTATGACAGGTGTATTTTTTTATTTAATTTTAGAAATATTTTGTATAAAATGATTAAATATGACACATATCATGATTTTAGTGGCTGTAGGAGATAATTTATCTTCTTATACCTTGATATACTTTATTTCTAATAATAATGACTAAAATCACTTTTCAAAGATAAAATTTCTCCTCTTCAATGCCAAGGTTTTTTCAATATATCAGATCTCTTTAGCCTAAGCAAGAACTCATTCAATACATGCATTAAGAGTTTAAATTTTGGCCATGGTGGATAAATATGTAATCCTATCCACACAGTTAATCATTCTCAAGTTTTAGACTTTGACTCACCATTGTAGTGTTTTGCACCCTTCACTAACTTGCTGCTCAAGCAATTCAGACTACATCCAAGATGAAGTACTTACACATATAGATAGATGGGCAGAGCTCAACAAAATGATAAGATTGTTGCTCGGTAATAATGAAACCACATATTCAAATCCTGGAAATAATCTACTTGTTCGTAATGTAAAGTTGTGCACATCTATTCTTCCCAGACCTTATTAGATGAAAGAATCGTACACTGAACCACCACTTCTATATGTATGTTATCTTTTTTACTACCCTTAAATTATGGCAATATATAAATACCTATGCAATGACAGAGTAAAGTTTTTTCAATGATCAGTGCATTATTCATCATTCATTTGTATTATTTTTGTTTAGGAATGAATGACGATTAACATAGATAGTATGTTGAAAGTGAAAATCATTGCATACATACTAAATTCTAAAAGGATTATTAAAAAAAGTTTATACTAACTTTTATTTGATGAATGGGGAATAATACAAACGGTTTTATAATATACATTGCACAAGTTTTACAAACTCAATTAGCCCAAAAAATGAAGCCATAAATACAAACCAAAAATACTTTGAGGCCTCATAAAAGATGATATATCCTACGGAAAATAAATAAATAAGCTTACCAATTATTAAAATCCTGGCAGAACTGTAAGATCTGCTATTCCTCTAGGGAGTTCAGCAATTCCTTTTAGCAGAGCTAACCTGTTTTTTCTGATTTTATCATCCTCCTATGTTGCAAAAAAAAAAACAGATATATTAGTATTGTTTCAGATTGAGTCGGTGTAAAGATTTATACATAAACACTACATCGTCTATCATTCACCGTTCATTTTGATTACTTTTTCTGAAAAGTAAATGATGATTAAATATTAATTATGGATAATGCAATAGTAGTGTATAAAACTCATAAACTGACAATGTATACATCTTTTTCTCTTAAAGAATTTCTTTAATAGATATCCAACTCATAATGCAAGATTTATAGATGGAAATTCTTGAAGTAAAAGGTATAATTACATAAATATGAATAAAACCTTAATTTCATAACCAAGGCTTACAAATAAGATTATGTTTTAGAGGGAAAATTTTCTACAAAATCAAGTCCTATAAGGTAGCATTATTTTAGAACCAAATTTATATTTTCCAGAATAAAACCATTGTTAGACCAGACTGCGACCGGGGAGCCTCCAACCACCGGGGAGTTTCATTGTTACATGGGTATGAGAAGAATGAAGAGTCACAAGTGAGACACCACATCTTGAACCAAAACCTTAAGACATTAGTTTTATGGGCCTTTCCTTCTTATAAACTCTTTCACTCCTCTCCGGATATCCTGGGACTTCACACTTGAATAAACCCAACACCCATATTTATAGAATTATCCATTCTAGACCAGACTTGTACAAGAAAAACCAGTCACCAGTGAAAGACTATTTCAAAAGTGATTGTATCCAAAATCAATAAAAAATATAACTCATAATTTCTTATTATTATATACCATTTTCTTGTCATAAACTGAATTCTTTTTTATTAATTTATTTATAATAAATAAAAAAGAATAACAACATACCACCATTACAAATACATTGTTGAAGAAATCCTCAAGTGGCTGTATTAACTGAGATGAGATATCAATAAATTCATCAAGCTCTTGACCTGTAAAATGAAGAAAAATCAATATCATGATTAATGAAACAAAATGATTATATACTTTAGAAATTCAATATCATGATGGATGAGATATCATGGTGCATATAGATGGCAAAACGAGCTTTGCCCGCATTTTTTTGTGGGCAAGGCATACAAATTTTTCCCATTTGCCCGTTTCCCCCGGCCCGTTTTACCCGCCAAGTTCGTGGGCATTTCTGTTGGGCATGCGGCTGCCCATAAACATAATTTAAGGAAAAAGTAAGAAAATTTTTAATAAGTTATGATGTAATGTAATTTTTAATCCCTGAAGAAATTGTAATCTAATATGATTTGTTAAACTTCATATAAATATCAAAATTTTTGTTAATTCTTTATCTTCAACAACTTTATTTAATTTAATTTATTATATGATTTTTTTAATTATTCAACAATATCCAAGGGTTGCCTCAAGCCCCTTAGCCTGTTTTAAAACGGGCAGGACAATGAATTTTGTCAGTTAAACCAATGTGGGCATGCCCGCGCCCGCTTAAATTTTTGCGAGCATTTGCGGGTGCGGGTTAAACAGGTCGGGCAGTCCGTTTTGTCATCTCTAGTTAGTGCATGTAAAAAAAACAATTTAGCAAAAATGATTATATACTTTAAATATAAAAAGGAATAAATATAAGCTAAAACAACCAAAATGTAAAAAAAAACATAGGTAAAAAATGTACCAGGAATAATACTCTTTTTAACAGACAAAAATGTGCTCCATAGAACTTTCTCTTCATTTGTCTCAAATGCAGCCTCATCCACCTAATCAAATAAGAATGCATTGAGAAATAAAGCCTAAAAATGTTAAATGTAATGGAAAACAAAAACATAAGCCATCATAACATGTATGGTCTTATATTACAGATAAACTATTTTGATATAAACTAATTGATGTTGTCATCATTTTCAATCAAACATTCTCCACAATAAAGTTTAGGTTATATTCCATCATTAGTTATCTTCCAATTGAGTTAATGCTGCTATATGCACAAATCTATTACTCATTTTAGACATGATGAAGAAATCCACAAAATAGTCAATAAAGCGGGTACACATTTGTTGTCCCATAAGTTGTGTCATTGCATGTGCCATCAACTGTGGTTGGTCAGAAAAATAGTTAATTGTTAATTTTTAACTTAAAAATATTTTTTCGACCCATCACAGACTGATGGTACATACAATGCCGCAACTTACGGAACAACAGATGTGCTCCCCGATAAAACTTACTTTGGTTATGCAAATGTTTGCTTTGATATATTTTATGCTTTAGAGTCAAATCTTATCTCCACAAATGAAAGCACCAGATTTAAGAATGCATTGAAGTAATTGTTGGTTGTTCACTCGTTGGATGACTCTAATCTATACAACCTATTTAAAACAAGAGAAAAATATGTATACACTGATAGTGTAAGAGTTTTTTACACTGTCACTACATCATCCACCGTTCATTTTCAATCATCATCGACTCCTCAAAAAAAAAAATCTAAATGAAGGATAAATAATACACTGACTGTGTATAAATCTTTATACCGTCAGTGCATATATATTACACTCTTAAGATAAAGTGAAAAAATACCTCAATATTAACTTCTTCTTTTCCGCGTACGATTCTTGTTGGTCGTGAGTACGCTTCAACTACTTTAGGGAAAATCTTGCCCCTTGATAATTCTTTCATCTGAATCAATTATTGTAAACCATCAAGAATATATAAAACTATTTAGTAAATAAATCAGTATGTTATGTCTTTTGTATCACATTATCATTTCATAAATGTCTTCTTAATTCCCGAACCCTAAAACTAATTCGCCGACATGCTTCGAGGAAATATTATTTCCGTTTGAAAGCAATGGCAGATTCCGGCAAAGAGAAAGGCCTGACATATGAGGAAAGTACATAGTCTTGTAGCTCAGAACTAGATCCATATCCTCAATCTATGCCATGTCGTAAATCTAATTTTCCTGAAACTCCTAGACTACACTTGGTTCTTGATTTCGAGTATGAACAGTTAGGATTGTATCTGAGTGCTAGTCGCAATGCACGACAAAGTTGCATCAAAAGATGATATTGTGATGTTTTGGGGCACAAATGGGAAGAAAGGAATATCGAGTGCATGCTAACGTACGTAACAGGTGCCAATATCGGATGCTTAGTACCGAGTATGCCTTATTTTTTTATTACTAAAAATGGCTTAAAAAATAAAAACTGGCACAACCTCTCTGCATTAGTTTTTTTTATATTTTACATGATTATCGCTATGCCATGTCACAATGTTCATGTTGGAGCGAAAAATAATAAATCAATGGGGTAAGTACAAACATGCATCGAACATGCCTTCAGTGTAAGATGCAAGGGTTATGTTCGATTCACGACACGACATCAAAATCATGTGTTAGTGCTTTTAAGTTTCTAAAAGTTTGTAAATGGCTGAGACTGAAAGCATCCTAGAGTTTAAATGTTACTCAGCTTCCATCGCTGATATGGAGACATCCTCATACATTGTTTCGGAATGACTATGAATCCTTTAGCATAAATATGGCTGTAGGCATCGGTGTGACGATGTTGGTATAGCTTCTTTGAATTCTGGAAATCTCACTTCTCTCTGTCTCTCATCTATCTCCAACGATCGTTTCCCTAATTTTCATAGAGATTTATGCAGCTAAACGATACCATATCTAATCATCACAAATACCAAACCACCCTAGACTCTTCATGAGGGAGTTAAACATGATAAACAATAAAGTATACATCAAAGCTGTATATAAGAAAAATATGGGGTAAAATGAAATGGGCCCGCTTACTTTATATGCTGACCTTGCTGCTAGACTCGGAAAATTAGCCCTCTCAACAAGGATGGAACGAACAAATTCCGTATTTACCCCCTTGTCAACCTGTTAAATAAACAGTAGTGTGGTAAAACTAAACTGGACACTCATTATATATTTCATAAAGGGTGACCAAGTGCACGATGCTTCTACCTAGTGGGGTCTATGGATGGTAGATGTACACAACCTTACCGTTATGTAGAGACTCATCCTCATGTGTGATTGGTCATAATTAAAATAAATAGTATATGCATAGACAATGAACTGAAGCAACATTTATATTCACAAGGCAAACAACCTTAGCTAGTCACCCATTATATATTTCATGATAAACATTAAAAGGCCTTGTGCACAGATAAGTCAAGACACACTCAAGGCATATCATAGATACACTTATAAATCAATCACTACTATGTTATTCTGTTTCAGTTGATAGTCTGCCAGGAAGTTAGATTGCAAGCGGTGTCAGTTAGATTGCCAGCTCTTAGGCTTAGCTTCTAACCGATTTCTTAAATAGTGGTTTTCCTACGGTTAATCATTATGAAAAGTAATATAATAACTAAGGAGCAAGTATGGTCAGGAGTTCGGTCCTTTCCGTCCCCATTCTTCTAAATAAACAAAAGGTAAAATTTCAGCACAGGATATGATGGGTATGTTCATAATCCAAGCTTAAAGCCCAAAGGGTTATTGCGTGAGGGGGCATGTTAGATATATAAAACCATTCATCTGCTTTCACCTAACAGTTTAAGCTTTTGGGAGAGTTGGTACTTGACAAAACTATAATGAAACGAAGAATATTAACGAACAGTGTTGTCAATGGCAGATGGCAGTCCATGGAGTTTGCCAAAATTCCACCAAGCAAATATAGGATGGTGTTGCACGCAAATGGCGGATGCCATGGCGGTTGACAAGAAAATGAAAAAAATATAACTTATATAGAAAAAATTAAAATAATAAATAAATTAACAAAAGAATGAAGAAGAGTTGCAGGCCACGTCAAAGTTCCTGATTTTTGCGGAAGCAGGTCATGCCAGAGGCAGTGAGAGAAAACTTCATATGTGAGAATAAGAGAGGGTCCCTTTTTTAATTTAGGGTTTTAATTTTTTGATAAAACGCAAAATTACCATTCATTTTTTTGTTAAAACACAAATTTATGTTTAAAAAACCTGAAAAACCAGCCATGAACCACCATTGCCATACCGACATGGCAGCCCGAAACTCCTCCCAAACGGCATACACTGCATTTAGCTCAATACTTTACATGGTGAGTGGAGTTCTGATGAAAACTGCCACCACAATCCGCAATGGTGGCGCCATGGCCGGTACATGAGAATAATGTTAACAACAAATGCCTTTTCCCACTAGATGGGGCTAAACAAACAAAGAACATTGATCAAAAGATGTATCGAAAAAACTGTTTCTGATGATTTTATTAGAAGAACAATTGTACTTAAATAGAATACAAGAAGTCTAGTAAGGAAATTCCTAAAATATTGCACACAGTTAATTCCTATGCTTAAGGGTCATTGATACCTATAAAATAAATACAAAATCAGACCGCTACCCTTCCTCATTTATAGCATTTAATTGTGTATATACAAGGAAATATTCTATTATGGCCGACCCTCAAGTATTCTGACAAGATGAAAATATGAAAAAGTCCTACAATTGTAGTCAAGCAAGGAGCTAATATTACTAATATAATACGTACCAGAAACTGCTCTAGTCTTCTAGTCACAAATTGATGTACCTAAACGGAAAATCATGCTCATCAGATTTCAATCACACAAAAGATGTAAACGGCATTAATAAAAGCAAGCACCAAGAAGATATTGGAATGTACACAAGGGGAAAGATCCTTCACAATCTTACATCATCGATTACATGAGAAGATACTTCAATGGGCTGGGCAGCAGCAGCAAGTTCAAGAGCCTTTCTAAAGTCTAGGTTTTTATTCTTTTCGACCAACAATTGCACCTGAAGTATAAAAAGTTCAGCTATATCCGTGCAAACAATTCTTTTAAGAATTTATACTTATGTTGTTCAAGAAAAACAAAATTTATTAGAGAAGAAGGAAAATAAAAACAATACAAATTAGAGGGAAGAATGCTATGCTACTTACAAGACCATATGAGATTCTTCGCAGACCAAATGGATCATTTGCGGAACTAGGTTGACAACCAGCAGTAAATAAACCAACCAGGCTATCTAATCTGCATACAATATCATATCATGTGAAGATACCAAGCAAAGTTTTTTAATTCAGTTCAGCTATATTATAGTATAACAAAGAACATGGCAGACTCAGGAATATAAAGCAGAGTCAACTGAAGGGAAGGGGGAATGAGTAGTGCCAACCCATTGGAGTTGTGTTTGGGAACAATTAGCTAAGGATGACGGTAGGAAAATTCAATCGAACACCTAAGACACAACTCTACCATCGTTTTTACAATAGGAGCTACTCCAACTTTCTCCCCAATGCGACATAACATTCTAATCTAACGTAACATTCTAATCTCTGCTACAAGGAGTTAATTTTATTGTTGACATTTTACCATCCAACATTGCAGGTTTTATAATCGTGCAGTAAAAATTCTCCTCAAGCTTGAGTTGTACCTTTTCCCCATCATATGACACCCGAAGCACTCTGTTATTTCATTCAACCTGCTTGAATCCTATGATTTACATCTCTACCAATTTCCCCATCATCTTGCATGGTTGACCCAAGATACATAAAACTAGTGACTTATGGTAAGATATGATCCTCAATCTTTACCTCCAAAGTAGGGTTTGTTCACCTCTTACTAAACTTCAAGTTCATGTACTTCATCTTACTTCGACTTGACAAAAGTTATGTGCTTCTAAAGCTTTCTTAGCTTCTAAACAATCTGAAATTAAATTTTGAGCATTCAAGTAAAACACAATCTTTATGGCATTTGTATCTTTAAGCAGTAACAAGATATTGTCATCAGATTAGACATGAACATGATTATGCCTAAAGCAAAAGGGGAAAAATTCATATTCTTGTATCAGATTTACCTATCAGCGATTGCCAAAACTACACCAGCATCAGTTTTGGGAAGAATATCCCCGGAAAATCTAGGAAGTGTGATCTCAAACAAAGCTTCTGCAATCTTCAAGATATGAAGTGACAAGGAAAAGAAACAAAATCACATACAAAGATATTAAATTGCTAGTAACCAAACCGTATGGAGTAATAAAGACTGCAAGCGTAAAGCATGATTTCTAAGACTACCAAATAATAGCCAACCAAAAATTAAACAACCTGCTCCGAGTATCCATCTCTACGGGCATAATGACGCCCCATTATTCCTGAAAGTGAGGTAAATTCAGTGACGACTGAAGTGGCAAGATCAGACATAGCAAGTGAGGCAGCATCCTGGATAACTTGTTGCACGTCTTCACTGATATCCAGCAAACAGCTTAGCTTAGTAACCATACTTTCAATGCGATTAATTTTATCCAGCATCGTTCCAAGCTTTTCCTGTATGATTTGGCGTCATCAAAGCAAACAAGCTATCAAGGCTAAGCACTCCATTTTCAAGAACTTTCATATAATAGTATTATTTTAAGCTTCTTATCCACAATGACCATTTACGAATTTATGTGTACTTCATTTAGAAGAAAGCAAAACTAATATGATAAATGGCTATCAATTTAACTTCCCAATCAAGATAAAATAAATATTTAGATATTCTTGTAAGTAGGTGCTTTACGACCAAGTGATCAGTTAAAAGTTTTATTAGAACTTACATGAAAGAGAATATTTTTCAGTTGCTCTCGGAAGTCTGAAAACCTTTTTCCAGTGTCCAGCTCATAAAAGAATTTAGCATCTTCATAGCGAGCCCTGCAATTATTATCAATGTTAGGTTGCTGTGAAGCCCACATGAAGAAAATAAAGAAACGTGAGATGTGCATGAGCCATATCCCATATGACACATTATTCAAATTCTATATATTTTTATTCTTGACAGAAAACTGTTATAAATATGAGAAGTATCTCATACTATCGTCACATGGTACTTCAATGGAATGGAAATACCACTAACCTAGGAGGGCATTTCTATTTCTCAAAGGAAGGACATACTAGACCTGCTTGAGTAAACAGGAAGCTTGTGGTGTAAACCTCCAAAACCACTCATTGAAGCTAATTACAAAGTGAGTTTCAGACTGTGCCCTCCAATTGATAGTGGGAGATATCAGAGGCTTCTGGGAAAATTGTTCTACTTAACTCACCGTCCAGATATATGTTCTATACATGTTGTGAGTTAGTTCAAGACAGAATGAGGAACATTTGAACTCTTGCAACGGATTGTTCTTCCGAAAAGGAAATGATAAAAGATTAGAGGTGCACTCAGATGCAGACTAGCCAGCTCAGCAACTGACAGAAGATCTATTAAGGGTTACTGCACTTTTGTGCCAGGGGACTTCGTGATTTAGAGACACAACACAAAGTTTTGGTTGCTAGGAGTAGTGCAGAAGCAGAATTACATGCTCTAGCAGATGGAATGTGCCAAAGAGTGTGGATATGTTAAAAGGCTCCTAAAGCAATTAAATTTCAGTGTTGACTTTCCAATGGAGATCTCTGTGATAATACAGCAGCAATAGAGATAGTTGAGAATCCTATTCATCATGACAAAACAAAGCACATTGAGATTGATATGCATTTCATTAAGGAGAAGATCGCTTGGAGTCTTATTCAATCGAATTATGTCTCACTGGTTCCTAAGTAGCAAATGTGTTAACCAAGGCATTACCCACGATTAAATTTGAAAGTTGGGCCACAACCGGGGAACTATAACATCGACTCCCCTGCATGAATGGGAGTGTTAGTCATGTGCCAATTCTACACATGCTAAATTCTGAGATATTAGATTTTACTGTGTATTATTTATTTTGCTATTTGGCTTGATCACGTGTATCAACATAGTCAAACTAAATATTATGCTTCCTTTATTACGTTTCCTCAGAATGAATAAACAAAGTTGGCCTACTTTGTCCAAGATGCAGTGACCTTTGTCTGGATTTATCTCAGATGCTATATTTCATTATCTCCATAATTCATTTCAAATAAAATGATAGCCATTAAGATTGTTCAAATTTTAATAAGGGGAATACTCCAATACCAGTATTTTTATTAGGTATCAGTATTTTTTATTAATTTCTTGTTCTCACAATGAACGTCATGAGTTTGTTAGAGATATAAAATCATTTTTAGGTCACCAAGAGCTTAAACTTTCGGGATTGTTGTTTATCCTTGACATGATAGCAAATACTCTTTGACCAAGTGGTCAGAAATTTGATTCTCGCATCCCACATTCCTCCAAATAAAGTTGAATTTCAGCACAAAGTAGAGCGGACATGCGCATTGTCAGCACTTCAAGCCCAAAGAGACCTTGCTTGAGGGAGCGTGTTAGAAACATAAACCATTCATGGGTCTTCACCTTAGTGAGTTGCTCCTTGACAAAGCCCAATGAATAACCAGCCACCAATAAATGCTTCAATCATCAAGGGTGCACTTGTACCAAAGATGAAAGCAAGCCCCTCTCAATGAAGTATACAACATGGTAAGAAAGTTGAGATAAGAATACCTGAGCACAGCTTCATTTCCTTTCCTCACTGTAGCTTCATCAATTGCTCCATTCGCAACCTGTAAGAAAATTCCATGTCATTTCACAGAGAAAAAAGTCAAAACATGTAACTTTTCTAGGACACTGATCAATTAAAAAGAACTTACAGCGATAAAATAAGGCAACAAATGTCCATCATCATCGCAGACAGCAAAATATTTCTGGTGCTTTTGCATAACCTTCAGGTATGGGGCACAACGGTTAGCTGGTGTTTTAACCATTTATCAAAACTTGCAGGAATAACATAGGCCTCGATAAATAATGATCCAAACCATACAATCCAGAAGGAAAAAATTAAAAGATCCACAAACCTCATTATTTTGGTTCTTGTTTACACTAATGACATCACAATTACTCACACTTCCTTGTCAAAATGACAAATTTGAAGGTGACCATGCTTCTGAATTCTGATACACACCTCTACATGCATGTCATTTCTATATTACAAACACAATGCAAAGAGCAAATATCGGAGAAAGCTATGTTTTGGGACAAATAATAAAGTCCAACATTGAATAGAATGAGGCAAGTTGAACAACATATAAGTGGAAAGACTCATAAACCTAATGCCTTATGGTTTTGGTTCAAGATATGGTTTCAAGCCCACTGATGAAAGCGACCAAACTCTCTTCATACAAGACTTGGACAGGACCCACTCGTAAAATCTAATAAGCACATCAGTTCTAAAATTAAATGCAAAAAAGAATGTAGAAATCACTCATTTAACAATTCAGCAAGACATGACTCTGCATGCAGCTTTTGAGATGAAATTAACATTTACACTAGCTTAATGATCAACAGGTAAATGGATACCAAAGAAAATTGACAAATCAAAACTGAAGTACTCACCATAGTCAAAAGATCTTTTGGAAGGTGTAAGAAGGTTTCTTTAAAACTTCCCAGCACTGGAACAGGTGCCTCAACAAGATTCACAACCTAAAATTGAATAAAAATAGAACTTCTTAGAAATGCAAATAAATAGGCAACAATATTGAGCAAAAGGAACATAAAAATCATACCTCATCAAGCAAACCTCTCGGAATAAGAAGTTGACCATTTACACTTCTTGCTAATGCAGAAGATTGCTCCAAAATAATTTTCTTACGGTCCTGCCAAATGTAATATATATGTATAGAATTAATTATGTATATGTATGTTTATAATAACAACTTTTCTACACATACCTCTACTACAACATTGACCCCTGCAGTTTTCATTGTAACTAAATAAGATTCTGCACTTTCTACCTGCAAATTAAGTATAATGATTGTTTCAACTTTTTTTTATAAAAGAAGAAATTTATTGCCAGAAAGAGAGGACGATTACTAAGATTTACGAGGATAAGACATCCTCCATAAAAGAAAGAAACAAAACAAGAGTAAAGAAAGAGAAAAATTATGGCAATTGTTGTCTATGTTGTGTGTACATAAAATAAAATAAAAATAAAAAGGTGGCATAGAAAGACCTTTTCTATTTTTTCCAAAGATATGATGTAAACTATGTGTAAAATTAAAAAGCATAAAATAAAAAATAGAAATAAGGGTAGAGAACAAAACACTGACTGAAGCAAACTCATTTCGCAACTGACAAAGAAAATAGTAAAGCTTCGGGCACGTACCTGGACAATGGCTGAAGATGTATTACGAAGACCACAAGATAAGTTTCCACTACATAATATAAACAAAGATGGTAAGTTTTATTCACCATCACAAAGTTGGGCAATCAGACAATCAAAAGGAAATCAATAAAACAAAAAGACTATATTGAGGGTATCACCTAGGCCTTCGAATTAGCGGACAATAGATTATTATAGTTTTATTCTGTAATCCGATTTTGGCTGTTTTAGTAAGAACTAAGAAATCTACTGTTCCACCATCTCATAATACTCTTCTTATAATAAAGTCTGATTTTATAAAATAAAATACTGTGTGAAGATAACTTCCATGACAAAAATAAAGTTGCAGTCAAAGAAGCACAGATACGACATGCACATAGAAAAACGAACTTAAAAAATTATAAGACATGACACAACTATGATATAGATATAAAATTAATACAAGGTTCACATAAAAAGCACAAATCTTGAGTTAAAAAAAGATGAATAAAGTTTAAAAATTAGCATAAGTCATAGAATTAGGCCATTCATGAGAAGGTTTCAACTGCTAAAATCATCTGATAAGACTTGGAAACTGTTTTTATTATAGAAGAAATTTTATTCGGAGAGAGGAATGCATAGAAAGAGGCTAAGACATCTATCATACAAATAAAAAAGAAACAAGAAAAATATGACATTGATATATGCAACAAAACATGTCAATCTTTGTGCATGTATACCAAAGAAACATGCTTAGAGACTGAGCATAACACTAAAGGGTGGTCAAAAGAGTGATAAAGTTGTGTTGAGATAATTAGAAGATTGCTCAGATAATTGGAATTTTTTATATCTGATTAGGTTTACATAAATGATTATCAAATCATAGCGTGTATTTATTTTTGTGATTATATTTCCCTACAATTACGGGATTCATGTATGTACTTTCTTACTATAAACAGAAGGGATAATAAGTGCATACAAACCACTCAAGCATTGAGAAAAAGTATTAACTTTTTCACGTAGTTGTATTAAAATGGTGCCAGTGAACTAAAAGCAAAAATTGCAGTATGAAAGCATGGTTTCGGCAAGGAGTAAATTGAGAGGATGTCCATTGAGAATAAATTACCTCTTCACTCCAGCAAACATAAAAGGGACCACTACATCTCCATGCAGGGCCAAAATCCAACGGATTGGCCTGCTAAACATCACCTAAATATTAAAAGTAAGAAGCATGTTAGGTATTGAGTTATTTGCTTTACACCAAAGTAAATTACGGGATAGCAGATACAAATAAGTTTTTCATTATTTACTACATCATAGAACATAGGATAGTTGCCTTTTCCAGTGTTTCCTAAAGTCAGATTTCTTACAGATTATTACAAATAAAACTGAGAAACAACCACTGTATTTAGCTGCTTTTCATCCAAACATCTTTAAAAACTCACCCTTTTCCAGCCCCTATTAGTTTTAGCTGAACTACAGATGTAATTTAAGGTGTAAAAAGGCTATACAAATCACAAGTTAGTAAATATTAGAAATTATAATTGAAACTTATTACTATTATTAGTTTCTCCTCAAGAAATAAGTTAGGCAAAAATAGCTAAGCAGGTAACAAAACCCTATACTTTTCGTAACAAAAGTAAAAAGGCAAATAATATGTCGGCCAATAAAAAGTAGGATTTTTTATTTTGGAAATTATTGAGTAATTGGAGATTTAAAAAATCAAATAAAGTTATTGGGTCTCACTAGATTATTACAAACAAGACATTGATCTAGTAGTGTATGGCCCCACTGGATCCCCAAAAGGACAAAGGTTCAATTCCTTTCTCATAGAGTGAAAAAATACCCTTGGTTATACCAAAAAAATTATGACACACACAATCATCATATTTTTTAATCGCATATCTTTGGAACAATACAAAAAAACACATTGTAGATCAAAGACGACTTATGATATGATCAACTTGGTTTCTTAAATAAAATGTCAAATATAATATCTTTTGGTGCTAGATATAGAAACTGAAGTGGATAACGGCTATCTATATTAGTAGTTTTATAATATCTCTGGAGATTAATTGCCACGTTGCGTACACAAGCACACTTAAAATCCTGCATACCTGAGAATTCCAACGCATTGTCTTCGGAAATGAAATTTTAGCAATGGTAGCAGGCAAATCTTCTGATAAAACCTAAAAAGAGTACAAAAATAAGCAGCAATAGCAATTTTCTTACACAGGGTGTATAAGAAACAAATAGATAAATCATAAATGACAGGATGAATGTGAGATTCTCAAAACTCTTGTACCATATCATAAAACTGTAGTCAGGAAATATCCTATGTTTTGCTAACAATTAAATATTATAATTATGGTATTTTGATGGCTCCATTGTGTTATACACATTTCAGTAAAATCAAGACTTAATGTTGCATTCTTATCTTATGCCCCATTGCATTTGACGAAAAGCTCAGTTGACTCTAGAGCACTTTTAAATTTAAATAATGTCGTTAAAATATGTTTTTCTGTATATGGGTTCATTTATTTGGTGCAGTATTGAAAGGATCTTCTATCATGTACCTTCAAGATATAAACACCAACATTGGCAAAACATCAAACAAATATTTTTAAAGAACTCACGATCAAGGCCAGATAAAAACATAATTGGGAAAGATTTCAAAAGTAAAGAACATAAAACCTCTAAAGCATGCCTTGAAGCCTCCTTAACACGAGCATAAACATATTCCGTTTTCCCTGCAGTATCAAGAAAATAAATTGAAGTACATGTTTAAGGAGTGGTCTTAAGTTACAAATGTGTTGAAAGAAAAATAGTTGCAATGCTGTACTTATTTTTTGGTTGCGAGTATGTAATAAAGGACAAAATTGGAGATCACACCATATCCAAGTCATATGATTTAGGCATCGTAGATCATCATACAAAGTTACAAAGAAATAGAGGAGGGTGTAAAGTATACAATTCAAGTGAGAAGGATAGTATGTAGACATAAAATATGAATAATGAAGAGAAAGACATATATACAAGTACGAATTAGTAGGCTGTACACTTAATTTATTTTCCTGGCATTGTAGTTCAATCGGTCAGAGCATCGCCTTGTCAAGGTGAAAATTGCAAGTTTGAGCCCAGTCAATTCCAACCTAGGATCCGATGAATACATCAATCCATCTCTGTAGGGGGGCAAAGAAGGATTAGGATATAATTCTCAGGAGGAGGATCCTTCTTGCATTTCGCATTAAGTGCTTCTGTTATTTGAGATCGGAAGGTTCCTCAGGCTTGAAGAAATTTTCACCGCTATCGTAAAACATGCAAAGCTTAAAGGTATTAAATGTTGGGCGGTAAAGAGCAGCAATAGTATAAGCTCAGTGTTGCAGAGACAAGGCTATTGTACTGGATGAGTAGGTATACAAGGCAAGATAAGATTAGGAATAAATACAAGAGAAACTAAGGGCAGAAAGTGTTGAAGAAAAGATAGTAGAATCTTGCATTAGGTGGTTTGACAATGAGAAAAGACCTTTAAAAACACCAGTAGGAAGAGTAGATCAAATGGAGAAAGGTAGAAAAGCCCAACAGTAAGAGGCACACGAAAGCCAAGAAAAACATTTAGAAAAATAATTAAAAGAACATATAGCTAAATGTCTTTCCAACGACAAAGTTTATGCCAAAACACGGTGGCATCGCTTAATCCATGTAGCTAACTTCATCGAGTGGGAAAAGGTTTTGGTCATTCTTGGTATTTAGTAGTTTACAATGAAACGCAACAATGTAAAAAAAGAATGGTTTAATGAGTAAGACCAAAAGAAACACAACCACAGCCACTATGCAAGTGAGCTCCAGATACTCACCATCAACCTTTCTGTATACCAAGTCCAGTGGAACAGAGTATCTACGGGAAAAACCCTCGATCGCCTGACATAAAATAACTAAATTAAGTCATAATTTATTGACTCTCAATTCCTGGTGGAAAAAAAGATTCTTCAGCATTGCTAAACCTTGGTTGGATTTCCTTCATGATCAAATGCTTTTGATACAGGAGGGCCTCGAACCTCAACCTCCTTTTCTGATTGTTTTGTAAAAAGATCTTCAACAGCAACCTGTGGATTGCTCAACCGGGAATAAACAAAATTACTATCATTTGTCATGCATATATTTCTAGAAATTGAATATTTTA
Organism: Lupinus angustifolius; assembly: GCF_001865875.1. Classification (NCBI taxonomy): domain Eukaryota; kingdom Viridiplantae; phylum Streptophyta; class Magnoliopsida; order Fabales; family Fabaceae; genus Lupinus; species Lupinus angustifolius. The sequence goes on along the minus strand of NC_032020.1, from coordinate 1,069,443 downwards.
TGACATCCATTCCAATAATTGCACATAACTTTCAATTCAGGAATTTATGGTTCCACTGTTCCATCTTTTAAATCCACAATCTAGGAACTATGTGTATTTCATCAAATAAAATACTTTGTCCAGAAAACACATTTGATAATAAGAGAAAACCTAAAGAAAGTAGGTATAATTAGGAAGAAGAGGAAAGAAGGATAAGTCATCTTCTTAATAAAGACAACGAAAAGCAAAAAAAGGTAGCCCAATGCATGAGGCTCCCACTAGTGGGGTCTGGGGAGGGTACGTATACACAGCCTTATCCTCCCAATGTAAGGTTTTTTCCAGGATTTGAACTCATAACCTCCTTAGTCATGCGAAGGAGATAATTTATCGCTTGTTTACTCATTTATTAAGTAAGTGAAAGGCCATGAATTAGTAACAGTTCATAGTACAAGGTCTGTAATTCTATACCACAGTCCAAACAAAAGACTTGGGCCTATGAAGGTGCGCTTGGAATAAGGGTTTTCAAGTCATGGCAGATATAGCATAATGTAGATTGTAATACAGAAAAAGAATCTCCCGACAATATGAACAATTTTTGCAAGAGTTCCATTACTTGATGTGAAACTTGAACTTAAGTTATGACAAACAGTAATCCATTATTGTCGTTTGTTTTGTTGATTCATTCTGTTCCATGTGCTAAATAAGGAAAACCATCATGAAACGCCGTACCAAATGCAGAAAATAATATAGCATTCCAGAAACAATTATCACACAAATACGAAGCATCTAGAAATAACATAAAAGATAATAGTTTATTCACAAACCACTAATCTCCTTGGGGTGCCAAAAACTTTCAAATCGCCATGCTTTAACCTATGCCTTCCAAGTAATTGCACCACCAAATCTTTAAGCTACAATAACAAGCGAAGTATAACAAATATTGATCAATAACCGAGAGTAGTAATATTTTAATACGGAAATAATGAAGGATAATAAATATCTTGTGAATGGTTGAAAACAGTTCATTTGACAAAAAAAGGATTGATGAATACACTTGTAATAAAAACTGTATATATATATATATATATATATATATCTGTGTGTGTGTGTGTCAATAGAAAGAAGTTCTACAAGCAAGAAATTGGAAGTAAAAAAGAATCATGATCTTAATTAGAAGAAAATAAGTTATACTTGCTTGCTAGCATCGACAACATCATGAGGTGGCATCTCCTCGGTTCCAATTTCAAGAACAAATGTACTTGACTGATCATGCACCTGTAACCAAAAAAAGTCTACAATTTTATGCTAGCAAGGATACACAAAAAATGAATACACACATATTCAAGCTCAAATTAACAGTATTTAGTCTCAATAAATCAGATCATTCTTACTGCCACTCAAACAAACTACAACAAGCAATTATAACATCAAACCAAAGTAAAGACAACAATTTTCTTCGAAACAAGGATGTCCGCAAATATTTCAAGTATTGCTCTTGGATATGTATCATGAATTCAATAGTACTAAGCCTCTAACAAGTTCATGTTAGATTATCTACAAATGTCTATGAGGGAAAGAATGATGCATAATAGATTAGGATAATCAATTATATTAGGTATAGTTGTGTTACCTTATTTTTTGGGAACTTCTCATTTGAGGAATCTTATGTTATTCCTACGGATACAATATTAATTGTTCCTTATTTGATTGGAATTTATTACTTAATGCTAAGTCTTTTGTATCACATCATAATACACCATTTCAAATATCAATCTCTTCCTACTTCCCTAAACCAGTGAGCCCTATATTTTCAAAAGTTCCCAGCCTATGAATCCCGCAAGTATTGGGCTATTTTTTATTTTAGGATTTTAAAATTTAAAATCTAAGATACCGTACGAGGATGAGATAATGTTTCACATGGCTTTTTATTGCATCATAACTTTTCTCAGTTACTACTGCCTTTCTTCCCTGTTTTTAACTTTCGTTTTGAGAGTGATTTCTATTTCCATTCTTAAAATCAGAAGTGGTTCTACTAACAAAGGATGACACCAAAAAATGATAATTGACATATCTGCCATACATTCTAATTTGCAACTATGAATTACCCTATTGCCCTAAAAACTGTTGGTTCCACTGCTGTTGTGAATTATCTTTTCATTTCATCTCATAGTCACAAATTGTGGTGACTCGAGTGTTATTTGTCGTGGCAAATAACCCATTGCACTATAAGTGAAAGAAACGTATTCAAGATGATGAATATGCAAAAAATGAGGCAGCTGGTGGAAAGGTGATACAATGGAATGGACATTGTGAGCTTGGTATTCTTGCAGTGTCAATGTTCATTGGTGATAGATATTTTGAAGCCATTTTCTTGAGCCAGAGGAAGTAATCATCTTTGAGCTAGGTCACGCACCAATTCATTTGTCATGACTTCCCACGAACAATCAGTCGCCAGATGAGACACTTATCATCTTTCGCCTGAGGAAGAAACATAACTTGTTCTGGAATAATCCACCACTTCAAATATCTATCACGACTAAGGTTCCATCTCAAAACCAATTCAATGAGAGGAGTAACCCAACATGTATTTAAACCCACTCCAAAGACAATAAGGTGGACAATGAAGTCCTTACTTCCCAACATCCCCTCCACAAAAGCTTGCTAGACCAGGCTATGGGTTATCTTTGATCGAAGACGAAATGCATCTTTTGGCCCATTGTAACCAGAGAGAAGTTGGGCTTTGGCGCAGATACCAAGTTAAGGTTCCAAGTTGACTTTGCAAGAACCCCAAATACACGGGTGCTATTTGCACCCCCTTTTCTTTTCACAACCACATGGAAGTATGAGAAACAAAATGTAATCACGGCCAATTTGCAAACTCATTTGGTTGAAACTGCTTGAAGCACTCCAATTTTGAGTGAATATGCATATCATGCTCATTTCTGATAACAAAGTTAAATGCATATAGCCTCTAATTCATTATTTCATGAGAAGGTCAATCATATTGAGATAGATTGTCATTTCATCAAAGAGAAAATCCTATCTAGAGACATCGCCACTAGCTTTATCAAGTCAAATGATCAACTAGTATATGTTTTTACTAAGTCTTTGAGAGGTCTTCAGACAAGGCTAAATGCCTAAACCTATAACAAGCTTAATGCAATATGACTTATAGTTATATGCTGGGGAGTTTTAGAGCATATGTAAAAAATATCTAGATTTATTGTATAGGCTGACCAAATCATAACTGAATCATGTAATTATGTTCATATCTTTGGTATTTACATAGTCAGACTCTCTTTTCACAAGTTTTATATCTCTAATATAATGCAAATGGCCCTTTGATCTTGAAGCGTAGGTTCGCTATACCTCATGCTGAAATTTAATACGAATAACCTCTCATGGATTTATTGGTACCGCAGTCTTTGCTTGTCAGGAACTAGTTATGATAACCTCGGCTTAAGTGCCCAACTCATAATTAGTGAATTTGTAGGTTCAATTCCTAAACATCATTTCAGGCAAGATAAGGTGACTTAACTGACTCATATATGCAAACTAACCTTCTCACATGCAGCCTCCAAAACTTCTTTTGGCAATACAGATTCATCAGGTTCAGAGATGAAACCAAGGGGGAAGCCAAGCATTTCCCTAGTCTTCAACCAAAGTTGTGCACATTGGCGAGCTAAACTGAAAAAAACCGCAATTAAGGAAAACATCAGGCAACATTGAAAAACAAAGACAGGGGAGCATAAGTGCTAAAAAACTAACAAGCTAATCTAATCAACACCATGAAATCCTAAAACGTTCAAACACCCTCAAAATAATACTAGATTACTAGTCTATAATAGGATGACCTAACTTCATGATTGTTGTGCTCTCTGTGTGTGTATATTTTATAGCAAAAGAAATTCATTAAAAGGAAGAAAACAAAGGAGCACAAAAATCCAAAAAAGCAATATACAATGGAGCCCAATCTCGATCCAGACTCTCCTAAGAAAACAAAAGGAAACACTTTAGGACCTAAGATACTGTGTCATGTAACAAACATATTAGGGGACACAGATGTTCAGAGGCCTATTCAAAAGAGAATTCGCAAACAAACAAGGAAATAAAAAGATGAGACCTGTTATCCAAACTAGAACATAAAATCGCACACATATTACGGGACAAAGTAGTGAAATGTCTTCACTTTTGAAACAAGTCATTGGCGTTAATCATGTTAAGAATAGTGGTCCAACAAAAGATTTGACCTTTAGGGAAGCTTTGGATTTGCAAATGTGTTTATTCAAAAGGAATCTTTCTCTATTAGGAGATTTAATGAGGAATTGGCAGAAAAATTGCAAGAAAGGGCTCGATAAGAATAAATGGACCACACTCGTTTATGCTTATCGGTGAAAGGATGGACAGATTCAAGCAAAACTAAAATGGATTCTAGTTCAATAACTTCTATAACATGAAAGTTTTTAACAAACTTGTCCATACGGTTTCCCATAACCCAACTTAAAAACAAGACCAGTTTATTAAGGGTTCTCATATCATTCACCACCTCATTAGCCGTGAGAGCAGCATATAGGAATTGACTACCTGTAACAAAGCAAACTGATACTCTTTAAGATGGTGTCCTAATGACTTCACTCGGTCTGCAAGAAAGAACTTCTGTAATTATCCTATAGACATTACTAAGACATAGACTAATGGGCGGGAATCCTTAACTATGACTGTCCAATCCTTTTTAGGAACAAGAGTAACACTGCTCATAATATTACTCTCTTCCGATCAGTGTTTTAGAAAATTTTGCACTAGGAAACTAAACAAAAATAAGTCTAGAACATAAGCCCAAAACAGTTTAATGTCCAAAACGTCTCATCAGAAAACTAATTATGACTAAAATGGGAATCATTAATTGCACATGGAAGTGGAAACCATGGACTATCATAATAAACTATAAGAGTTGAGAACAAAATATTACCATGAACCCAACTTTTAAATTGAGAGGCTTGCGCTGGACAATATCATGATAAAGATAATACTGAAGTATGATAAAGATTTTATCAAAAACTGATGCAATCAACAAAGCATTACCTGCGCATGCGACCAAAATACCGAGCGCGCTCTGTTACCCCAACAAAGCCTCTGGAGTCCAAGATATTAAAAGCATGAGACGTTTTCAGAAGCTGATCATACCTAGCATGTAGTAGTAAAACATGCATCAGAAGTAAAGAGGGTGAAGAAACAGAAAAAATACATTGACCAGCCATTAAGAAATACAATAAATAGCTAAGTAAAAAATGTCACAATCTTACGCAGGGATCGCAAGGCCTGAAGAAAGTAAGCTACGAGCTTCCTCCTCAAAGAAATCAAAATGTTTCTGAATATGATCAACACTTGCATGCTCCAAGTAATATGCACTCATTTCCTTCCTAGAATAAAAACAATATATGGTTGCTTAATTTACAGCACTGGATTAGTCTCTTTAGCATACAAGTCCTTCTATGTACTTTACTTTCATTTTGAGCCAAGAAAACAACCATTTGACAAAAAGAGTTTATCACACATTAAAGAAATTTTCATGCATTAAGAAGAGAGTATATGCAAAATACAAAAAAGGGGAAAGTAATCATTCTAGATGATAACTTATAGCAATATTTCACCACAAAGGAACTAAAATCAAATGCATTTAAAAAAATAGTAGTCATAGCAAGTAAGTACTCGTTCTCCAAGAACAGCTCTCCATATGTAATTCCATCAGAATATTTGATCTTCTTGAAGTGATCAACTCCCTGTCACAAAATTTACTGAACTCATAAATTTGTAAAAAAAACGATAGAGATTGAGAGAAGAAAAATGCAAATTAGCCAACAGACCTGCAGTAACATGAGGATACGTTCAAGTCCATAAGTGATTTCTACGGATACAGATGATAACTGGAGGCTTCCAGCCTGGAGTGAGAAACAGAGATGTAAGAGAACAGAACTCAAAAGGTCGCTCTCTCACTCACTCAGTCTTAAAAGGACACCACGTATTTTAAGCAGGATATGATGTCCTCTACCTCTTACATAATGTTTTCTTCTCTCTAACAAAAACTTTCTATATTCTAAAACAAATAACTATTCCCTATAATCAACAAAAACATACCTGTTGAAAGTATGTGAATTGAGTAATCTCCATCCCGTCCATCCAGACTTCCCAGCCCAAGCCCCAAGCACCAAGAACCTATATACATTTTTCAATTAGCTTGTTTTGTTCACATTATATCAATATCGAGATGGCAATTTACCAGTATGAGATTTAAAAGGCAAGAGAGAGTATAAACAACTGAATTGCATTACAGTAAGCAGCATTAAGATGATAATAATCGAAAACAATAAATATTACCGGACTCTCCCAGTTATCCTCCACAAATCGTATATCATGTGCAGTAACATCAATACCTACAACAGATATGCACTCCACAGGTTCAGAACCAGAGATTTAAAATCACTTAATAGATAAGTATAGTAACAACTGGATGAATCAGTATCATTTTGAATCAAAGCTCTAGATTTTGGTTCATCCTTCATTGTAATGATATCTTGGGGTTTACAACAATAATTTGGTATGTTAACCATACAACCGTTAACTAAAACATGTCACTTCTCGTAGTTTTTCACATTATGAGTAACTAATTAAATTATACTTCCTTAACCTTTTCTGATAGGGTCAACGGTATACCAGTCACTTAGTTTCAAGGGAAGCATGATATCAGGCAGGAGACACTTCATTTTGCAGGTTAATAGTTATGTCTTATGAGTCCACTTGTGAATGAAAGGTTGTAAGCAACATTGAACTAGAGTACAGTAATTAGGTGGGATCAGAGAGAGTGGAGGTGTTTCCTTTGCAATTTGCAGATGATAATTTTCTTTTTCTTCTTGAAGACATGGATATTTCTAGAAATTTCATTTTGATAAATGACTTTTACACTGCTTATGGTCTTCATATAAAGATGGCTAAGAGTGATTTCGTGAGTATTAATGTTGACGCCAGGGTTTTGACTTTTTGAACTCTTTAGCTCATGTGGCTATGGTAATGTTTTTGAGAAACAGACTCGTCCTCAACCCGGTAAGGGGAAAGGTTCAAGGTTCTGTGGTCGGACAAGGGAAAGCTCATATACTTCTCTTGTAAGATTTCCCTTCCATTTTCATGCCAGTTTTTATTTGTGCACACAAATCTTGTAAGTTAAAACAAAAAAATATCTACTGAACAGAAGAATATAGTCTATTTGAGTTGATTCAGAAAATATTAGGGTCAATTACAACCTAAAGCCGATAGGCTGCGGATAAAAAGGTCCTGCGAGTTTCCGGGATCAGGCTTCAATATGACCTGGAGATCAGAAAGCAACCAAGTATTCAGTGGTAGATATAGAAAAGAATACAAACTATCCTAGAAAATATGACCAGAGATCAGACAGCAACGAAGAATTCAATGATAGAAATAGAAATGAACAGAAACTATCCTAGAAAATTAATCTAGTAACTTTTAATTTCGTAATTTGATTGCAATATCAAATCTAACCTGAAATTGTGTGTGTTTTTGGAGCCTATTTGGATTTTCTCCATATCGACTGTCATCAGGGCGGATGCTAGGTTCCACATACCTTTCATCATAAAAAACAAAATCACAGAAAATTTTAGTTATAAAAACCTCTCACTCCTCATTCGTTCTTATCTTAAACAAATAAAGATAACAGAGAAGCAATGTTAGAAAAACAAAGTGCACTCGCTCAGCTCAAATAAGAAGCAAAAAAATCTGACAAAAGAAACAACCTTCTATAGAATACAATCACCATCTATGTAGTTCACTAACCTACTGAGACATGCTACAACTTTCTGATTCTAAAGGGCAAAAGGACATGTACACTATTAATCCCTTACTTCACTGGGGGGAGAGAAGTTCATTCATTTGTAAAGCTCTTTTCGTAGAAGCTTCTTTTATTGAACAAAACAGATAGTCCGAAATTTGGGATAGTCAACACAAACCAATGAACTCACACCTTAAGCATACTAATTTTGTAATAAAAGACTATAATTAGAATTCACCAAAAAAAAAGGATATAATTAGTTGATAGGAGAAAATAAAATACATCTAAAACATACTTACGCAACATTCCATGGCTCCGGACCAAGAACCCTTAAATACGTAAGAGGATTCATTGTACCAGCTCCAACCTGCTCAATGTAAACAACAAAACATATCAACCAAAATTATTAGGTATGAATTAGTAGCAGATAATACCAACAGGCTAAAAATTTCTGTAAAGCAACGATCCCAAATCAAAATTAAAATACACTCGAACATTTAAACACGCAAACAATTTAGAATAACGAAATTTCTACCATGTGTAGTGTATAGAAATTGCAGACAGTAGCAAAAAATACGAAAAAGGAATCACATGTGCCCATAAAATATATAGTTGGCTACAATTTACCATAATCATACAATGGCAAAGCTTAGAACCAAATAATAATGATAAAAATAAGAAATTAATATTAAATAAGGAAAATTTACAATGATTTTTCTAGTGACCCAGATTAATTACACTCTTCACCCACTTGTGTAAAAAGTAACATTCAAATATGAGTACAATTTACATATGATCCTTCAAGTACAATTGTAACACAAACATTGAGAGAGGGTTGTTTGATTTTTGAAACAAATGTGACACTAAGTATAATTAAGCAAAACTTGAATGGAAATTAGTGAAATTTCTCATAATGATAATAAGTTAATAACAAAAACAACAACAACCAATCCTTTATTTCAGTAAGTAGGGTCGGCTACATAAATCGAACGCATCCGAGTTGAAACAAAGTTCGAGATTGTAATTAATAACAACCTCAGTGTTACTGCATTGCATTATGGAACATCCAACAGAAGCCCAATACTCATGAAGACGCTGAATGGCTTGTTGGAATGTAAGGGTTGATGAGTCATTCTGTAGTTCGGTGTTAGTATTGACTGAGGAGAGAGAGGTGGTGGCGGCGGTGGTGGTGAATTGGCGGTGGCGGTGGCGGTGGCGGTGGCGGGGGAGGAGGAGGAGATGGCGGAGAGTGGTGGAGGGGCGGCGGAGGAGAGAGAAGCGAGAGGTGTGGGGTTTGAGGAAAGAGATGAGAAGGGGCAAAGGAAGGATAGACATAGTGCCACTTCTAAGAAAGAGGGGATAATGTCAACAAGACATATACTTAGGTTCAATGTATAACATATATAGTTTTTTTTAGTCGAGTTTGGCTCGATGTTGACCATTGTCACTCTTAAGAATCAAATATTGGAAATCGAGTAAGGTAAGTGAGCTCAATTGAGCATGAATATAGTAATAATATAATATTGAGGAGATGCTTAATATAGTTTAATTCGACTTAAAATATTTTCAACTTATTAAGTATCTCTTCAATATAAGTTATTTTTTTTATCATTAAATAAATTTATGACATATGTATTATTTATTTTAGTTTTTTAAAATATTTTTGTAAAAGGATGTTAAATAGGATATATGTTATGATTTTAGTAACTCTATGAAATAATTTACTTTCTTATATGAGAAGATATTTTATTCTATTTGTCCAAACCTCGCTAATTACTTGTTAATATTGTATCGATTAGCAAACTAGTCACGATGGTATGGTAGTATATTAGTCCAACCAGTATTTCATTAATTAAATCATTATCGGAAAAGTTAGACATACATATATACTATACTAAGATTAGTGTTAAAAATTAATAAATAAGATAATAACTACTTTTATATATGGGTGTTCAAATTTAGATCTACCCAAGGATAAAATTGAAAATTGGTCCAAAATAAACAAAATCACAAAAACAAAATGTAATTGGATTGTGTTGGATTGATTTTTAAAAAATTGGTCTGGATCGGATTGGATCCAACTCTAGGAACGAGACAAATCCAAATTAGACCATACTAATTTGGTTTATTAGTGATATGCATAAACAAAGTTGTGAGTGTAAATGTTTAACATTTCAGCTCAATAATGTTCCAAAACAAGCTATTAAGCAAATTCAATGATCAATTAGCCATATGGTAGATTAAGTAATGCTCATTTGATATGACTAAAAATATGTGCTTACTAAGTATTATATTCTCATTCGTACTTAAAAAGTTTAAAATCTAGAGATGATATTTCATTTATAAAATTAAATTGTTAGATTTATTTTCCTTTTATATACAATAAAATCATAATGAATGAAGTAATCAATGTCAACTGCAATTATATCCAATTTTTCCTTTTTTTAATGAAAACATCTTTATGAATATAATGTCTTTACCGACTGTCTTGAGCTTAATTATGTTGTGGTCTTTGATATAATAGTTTTTAAATTTATACAATATTTGTTTATTTTCTGAAATTAACATGGTGGTATGAACAGAGTTGTGGACTTGTGCCATTATACATGTGTGTGTAAATAGTATTGTGATGAGATTGTGACAATAATAACACAAATACTGTAAACTTGTCATTTTAAAGTAAACTTAATATTGTAGCCATGTTTATGATTTTTGAAGTATTTGTGAAGAGTTTAATTCTTTTATAGAAAATAGTCCAAACTGATCCAATCCACATATAATATTTAGATTGGATCGGATGTCGTAATGTAGGCAAGCTAGACCGAACAACGAGTTAATTATATATTTGGATGAGATGATTTTTCCTAGAAACCTATCTAGACGTATTGTAAACACCCATTCTTCTATCTATATCATATGTTATAACAAAATATATCACGTGATATACCATGTTCTAGAAGTATAAACAAAAATAGTAGTTATGTGTTTGATCCATCAAACCAACATTTTAGTAAAAATTAAGTTATTTTCACTAAAACTAATTCTAAATGAAAATTGGCTGGTATGATCAGTGCAGTTCAATCAAAAAACAGTCCGTATAATTATTGGATCGTGTTGGTATGGGAGACTGATTCACTGACTTTTTGGTTGAACCGGTCTGGTTTTCACAATACTACTAATTATTGTGGGTTGTGCCATTTTAATTATGTTGAGTTTAGGTTTTCCATGACTAGTTAGCGACATATAATAGAAATGAGAATGTTGATACTAGCATTGTTACTAGATTTTAGTACTCATGTTCTATAGTTTTTTGGGTTCTATCGAGTTTAAAATTGCATTTGGTATATATATATATAGATAAGGTGTTTTTAAGGTCACATTGTGTGCCCAATGTCTCTACCCTTTTAGTTTAGTTTCAAGTGCAATGTGACCTTAAAAACACCCTATATATATAGAGGGTGTTTTTAAGGTCACATTGTGTGCCCAATGTCTCTACCCTTTTAGTTTAGTTTCAAGTGTTATTATAACAATTCAATGCATCTTTATAATATATTTTATTTAGTATTTAATGAGATTTCAAGATATATTTTTTGATAATTTGGTAATTTTTAAGCTTCCAGTATTATTACTTTTCTTGTTATACAAATTAGGGTTTTACAAGTCGAGTCAAGTTGGACTCATGGACTCGAGTCAAGTGGAACTCATAGACTCGAGTCGGGTTGGACTCATGGACTTAAGTCAAGTGGAACTCATGGACTCGAGTCAGGTTGGACTTATGAACTTAAGTCAGGTTGGGCTTGAGTCAGATTGGATTCGTTGTTGTGAAAGATTTGTAATAATTAAAGATGACACTCAATATATATTATTGGATGATCCACGAACATGTCGTTATCTTACAGATGTCTCATAACACTACTAAAAATGTGCAAGCATACAATCAACCACCTCACTCCATTATAAAATAGTTCATTTTTGTGATTCATATTCTTACTACATAGTAAGAATCGATCTTGAATACCCTCATAGTATGACTACAAATGTCAATTATCAAAATATCCACAATTATGGCTACTCGTGTCTATTCTCTAATTTATGAATTTCTCACGGTATGGCTACCAGTGCCAACTCTAGAAATCCTATAATATGACTATTTATGTTAATTCTATTATCACGAGAAGAAAGAGGGAGAAGAGAAGCGAAAATGGTTCAGCAAAGAGGGAGAGAAAAGAAGTTGAGGAAATGCTCTCAACTAGAGCAATTTTTCTGAACGGAAGAAGCCTATATTTATAGGCGGAGACCCCAAACGACCATGTCAATTGGACGATCCAGAAAAGGATCTCATCAAACGGCTAAAAAATCTAATAATCAAGATGCAATCAACAATCACTTTGACCATATCTTCCTCTCACCCCTAAAAGTTGGCCGACAATGTTGACTTGGTCAACACGTCCACAAAATAATAAAAAATTTGTTGGGCTCGGACCGAGTCGAACCACGACAACTGAGGAGAAGGTGGTGATAGTGCGTGTGCGTGTGTTTGAGGGTTCTAATTGTGTGTATTCTCATCCACCACAAAACTCTTATACCCCTTGTAGCACATTCCAAGAGTGTACTAAAGTCTTATAAAAAATTTCAAGTGTTTCACCATCTTATGTGGGACTTAGTTTTTTCATTCACACCCAAATATTCCCATTTGCGATTCATTTGTTCCAACAGTTGCCGACTTGAAATTTTAAAAATTGATTTCCGAGAATTTATGTGGTTTCTATAAGATTGTGCATAAATAAATATATCATACGACTTGAAACTTTGGACAATGAGTAAGATTCAAATTTTACTAGTAATTTGTAGTCTTAAACTCTATCTCCAACATCAAACCACACACGACCTTTTCAAATATGTATTATGTAAAGCTCGTGTATGGTCATGCACACGTATCTCAATATAGTGAATGCTCTAGAAACTTATGCGCCTAAATTTCATAGGAAACGACAATCACTTCCACATTCATGTAAGTGAGTCTATCAAGAATACTAATATAGTCTAGGTATTTCACTCCAAATATGACTAGGTCGTTTACATAAAGATATATGATAATGTAAATGTCGTTTTGTGACATGTAATAAGTACATTTGTCACTTTCATTCACCTTACACATATTTGGGACAATTAAATTGTCAAACTTTTTATATCAGTATTTAGGTGCTTGTTTTAAGGCTATACAAAAATTTATCTAACTTACAAACCTTTTTTTTTTTTTGCTTATGAGTTACAAAACCTTCAAGTTCTTTCATATAGATTTCTTCTTCTAAATCACTATTTAAAAAACAATCTAATAGATGTTATTATAGTCGCAAATGAAAAAGAATCAAAGAAATCTACATTCTTCCTTTGCCTAAAACGGTTACGAGACGAACCTTGTATTTATCCAATGTGCCATAAGGTTTCAATTTTTTTAATACTTACTTATAACCAATCAGTTTGCAACCAGGAAGCAAATCAGCTGTCAGGTCTTGTTAAACTACAGAGAATCCATCTCATCATTTACGGCCTACCATCAAAAATCATTATCCGAATAAGTCAAAGCTTTTTGAAATTTGATGAATATCCTTCCAATGTATATACCAAATAATTAGGCTCATACAAATTTGGTCAACACATGTGTCAAGTGTACATCCCGAAAATTAAAAAATTAGTTGGGCCCAAGCCGAGCTAGCCGACGGCAATACATGTGTGATATTTTTGAATGTGTATACCCTCACTCACTACAAAACCCTTTACCCCTTGCAGTACACCCCAAAAATGTAAGTGTTTCCAGCATCGTATATAAGATTTGGTTTTTTTTTTCTTCATTTCACACTCTAATATCCCATATCATGGTTCATATGTTCCAACAATTGACCTAAGTCGAATTTGATACAAATTATTTATTTTTTCTTCTTCTTAAAATTGACTCAACTAAAATTGATGATACTTCCAAAATTTATATGGCCAACAAATCTCAAATGAGAAATATAGCGAATATTGTAAAATCCAAGTTAAATATTAAACTAGAAGATGTCTCATATTAAATTTAGCCACTTATATCGTTCGACCAGACATGTTGATTTTATATATAATTAATAATTATTTATAAATGTAAAATTTTATATAAGTAATAATTATGTATAATTATAATGAAGTAACATTTCTCTCTTTTTTAACAAAGTAAAATAAAACATAAGAGTAATATTATATATTTTTTTAATTTCAAACGAACCGTCCAATTTACTTTCCGATTTATTACAGTTTAATCATGTTTAATATGTTTGAACTAAAATTTCCTCAATTCAAAATTACTCAACTTGTTATTCTATTAAGACTGAAAATCAATATCGTTTTACGGTCCATGATCGGACCCTCCAATCCGGTCATCACAACATTGCATATATGTATCCAATATATGTATATATGTATTATATATAATGAAAATAGAGTGGTAAGAAGAATAGGAAAAATGGGAAGCGTTGAAGAAGAAGAAGTGTTGGGTGAAGTAGAAGCCATGGAAGCTGTTTATGGAATCGATTTTCATCTTCTTTCTTCATTCCCTCTTCTTTTTCATCTTAACCTCTTTCCCAGAACCGCTGATGATTCCTCTCAACAGGTCTCTCTCTCTCTCTCTCTCTCTCTCTCTCTTCTTCTTCACATTCATAATTCATCGTTTCATTCTTTTTTAATTTCATTATTTTGCAGTTTGTTGAAGCTATTATAGAGATACGAGCAACCCCTAAGGTATGTTTCTATATATACATTCTTATATCTTAAATTCCAATATCTGTGTCAGGTCACGAGTTCAAATTCCGGAAACAGTCGTCTCTATGTATTTATGGGAAAGGCATATCCTCGTGAGACTCTGGAAACAACCTCTCTGCTTATGCGGAAGGCTTTGTCTATCCTTCCCAGACCCCACTAAATCGGGAATAAGGATCAACTGTCCCCCTTCATGTCCCTAAACATTCAGAAAATAACACTTACAAAAACAAAAATTATTATTTTTATACTATTTACTAAAATTCTATTGGTCAGGGACACGGAGACGACATCATCGTTTTGGGACAGAGGATCTTCATTCCTAAGTCGGGGGATCCTATTAAAAATATAATTATTAATTATTTTTCTAAACAATCACAGTTATAATCATGACATATTGTGAGACATAAGATGTGCTCCCCTAAGTCGGACGCTCGTACACTCGGTTGCATTTTTTTTAATCTTAATTTGAAATTCTATGATAGGCAATATGTGATTGTTGAAACTCATTATGTTATGCTGAGTTTTATTGTTGCTGTTGTAGTACCCAAAGGAACCACCTTGTGTTGATATTGTGGATTGCAAGGGTATGGATGAGAAGAGAAGAAAGCATTTATTACATCATATACAAACTAAAGCCCACGAGCTCTGCCCCGGTTTCATGCTTGTTGCTCTATGTGAGGTAAAACCTGCATCATTTCGCTACCTTCACCTTTTTAAAACTAAAAGGTTAGGAGACACGACATTAGAGGTCTTTCGAATTTCAACTAGAATTTTGAACCGGTTAGGAGGCGTGAATGTTAGTGTTGTTCGAATTTGAAGCTAATGATTTGTTATAATCCCCTTAAGCACAAGTGATATTGTCGACACAATGGATTTGACTTTAGGGGGAGCAATTGATTTCCTTATAGGATTATGTAAAAGGAAAGAGACGTAAGAAACTGGAAATAGGATTTGCAAGAAAATAAGCCCAGAGAAGACCCAAGAGACCATATCCTCCTATCTGGATTAGAAGAGAGGTGGAACGAATCCAATAATAAAAACAAGCCATAACCTTTTATTGACATTATTTTTCGATTCAATTCAATTTGTGTTTGAAATAATGCTTTTCACATATTTGTTAATGCTGACAAAAGCCCTTAGTTCTTAGATTGAGTCTCACCCAATCCCAAATGCTACATCAAGAGGAGAGATTGCCTAAGTCACCATAAAGGGTACTTTGCCTATATTACCCAACCTATGTAGGATCTGGCATAAATTAGTAGATTACCGGTAAGTTCCTTGGTAGATCATTATATAAGTGATATCTATGTTTGGATTACAGCCTTCATCTTCCTATTTTATCTTGTAATATATAGGTTACCTGAGGGATATAGAATAGACACAAATCGACAATATTAACCATCGAAAAACTGCTTGATCTTGTGTGATTGTATAGTTTAGACTGTAGACCCTTTCATGAAGAATCACTTCATGCAAGTTTTTCCTGCTTATGTTTCTAGTGTAACACGTTTTTTGCGTTATTCTTTTTAATGTGGCTTTGGATAACATGAATGAAACTCAAATTGATATAGCATGTCAAATATCTTTATTCTGCAATAACGATTGATAATTGATTATTGAATAATTTTTTAGGAAGCAGTTGAGAAACTCTCAGCTATGAATCATCCTGATGGCGATTGTCCATTGTGTTTGCTCCCTTTGGTCCCAACGAACCAGCAGAGCGAAACCTTACCTTTTATGAAGTTAATGTCTTGCTTTCATTGTTTTCACAGGTGGGCTCTTATTAATTTTATCTTTTTGAATTATAATTTCTGTGTTCTTATGTTCCTGTATTCATTTATTTAGATTTTTAGAAGTACATTTATGTGGTAAATTTTATCTTGGTTTTAACATTAATTTTTTAGATCTAATTTCTCATCCCAATCTTCTTCTATAATTGGCAGTGAATGTATCATTAGATGGTGGAATTATCTTCAAAAATCTAAAGAAACAGACTCTGCCAAGTCAGGTAGTTCAACTATGCATCCTAATAAAGTTACGGAAAATTTAGAAAGGCGCTTTCTACCACAAGTTTAAATGTAGTTTTAAATATAATTTTTTTCTTTGTATGAACAAATAATAGAATCTTGGAGAGTAATATGTTGTAGATTAATGATTTTCATATTCAGTTTGGATTCTATTAAATAATTAGGCCAGAATGTTCCCCAAAAGGTAGCTCATTGTGGAGGGTTATCCAAGTTATTATAAAGTGATTCTTTTCTCATACTCATTTGGTGTGGTCCTTGATACTTAAAAGACCACCCACGTCCGAGATTTGACATCTAGAGTGTGAAGTTTGAAGGACAAGACATTTGCAGCTGACCCAACATCAGATAGGCATTAATACCATATTAGAATGACTAGGCCTAACTCCACCCCCTAAAGCTCGCATATAGGAGGAGAGTTGTCTTAGTCGTTAAAAATGATTCTTTACTCAGATACATAACCAATGTGGGACTTAACATGTTCAATGAACTTTACTTCAATTAGAGGAAATATCTCTCTGAAAAACGTGTCATTTAGGATCTTGGTTTACTATAAGACCCCATTGCAGTTATGCTGGGAATTCCAAATGTGAGCAAGATATGGTGTCCAACATGTGTCTTTGTTAGCCTATTCATGGAGATCTCCCTGGTGTTTTTGAATCCTCTCATTTCCCGATTGCTTAAGGTGTTGTTTCTCAACTATAACTAGCTTAGAATAAAACCTTCATTTACAGCCAGAAAATTTAACTTAATTTACGAGAAACTGTTCTAGGTATGTAATTTTGGATTAATTTGTTGTAGATATTGGAGACCATGGTAACTAACATTTGTGGCATATATATTTATTACACAGTCAGTTTCAGTATTTTCTAATGGAAATCCACCGCATTTTTTTATTGCTTCAAGTCATAGGATGTGCAGCATGCACAGTTTGTATGTAGTTATTGGAATTCAGGATCAGAAAAGGAGCAAAGAAAGTGTGGGTAAATCTAAGAAAGTATAGAGAATCAGAGAAGAGACATAAAGTAGAACTAGGGTTGTAACTCTCATTAACTGACTAGAACCTTAAATTCGGTTGCTATGTTTTTTTAATCATAGATGATAACATTCGAAGTACTCATCCATTTCATCCGTCCCGCTTGAATCTTATAGTTGACATCTGATAATAGATATGGCTTGATGTGCTGCACTTTCATATTTTGGTGTGGACTATTTGGCTTTAGATTAAGAAGTTTTTTGTCAGTTATTTTTTGAAGTTGCATTTTCTTTCCACTCCAAATCTTCCATTTAGGTTCGAATGACAACGTCTTTACTCAGGGAGTCTTGATTGATACTACAACAACTCTTTTAAATATCATAACTTTAGATTGTAGTACTATTCTTGTATCAGTTCAGTTCTATGGAGAACTTTCGCCTCTTTCATATCCTTGTATATTCCTAATAAATTCCATGAAAATTCAGAGTATAATATTTTCCTAACGACATTCTGTTTTATTTATTAGAAAACTATAAAAAGGTGGAAGAGGGTATTGGAAACTGCCCCGTCTGTCGCAAACCTTTTCATGTCAAGGATTTGGAGCATGTGCTTGACCTAGTTGGTTCACATTCTTCCCAAGTAGTAAGTTACTTCGTTCACTACAGCATGTATCGTGTTGTCAATGAGAATTTCATTATTGCAAACCTGAACTTTTGTAAATTGTTCGAATCATAAAAAAATATGTTTTTACAATTAGTTTGTCTTGAAGTTAATCCCTCTTTTCTTTTGAAATTCAGAGTTTGGATAGTGATAAGGCAACTGATGAAGAAGAGCTCCTTCAATCTGAGCATGAGATCATTCGGAGACAGAAATTTGAAGTCATCTTTAATTTGCAGAAGGAGAACAGTGGTCTAATTGAACCCAAAAAAGATTTAGTAATATTGCCCGGTATGTACCTTCCACAACCAGCTGCAACGCCGAGCTCCACGTCAACCCAGGAATCTGATGAGCAACAGGAAAAAGATATACCTACAGTCATCTCCGAAAAACATGCAGGTGAAACCTCAAATCCGCCTAGTTCTAGCCGGCACAAGAATTTCGGTGCAAGGAGGCAGAGACCAAGAAGTGATAATCACTCTAGTTCGACTGTAAGAAATCCACGAAAACCAGTTCAACAACAGTGGGTTAGAAGAGATAATAATCCTAACAGTAAGCAATAGAAGGGATGTTTCTGACTTTCTATAGTTCATATTTTTCCCCCTATCAAACTCATGTTTAAACTTTGTAGTTGGAAAGCAAGATACAAAACTTATAGTTGAGGACAGAGATAGGTACATACCCTTTCCCCCTTTCATTTGTAGGGGTGTAAGGTTGTTGTTGGAGGACTCAGCATAAAAGGAAAGAGATGCAGATTGTGCTTAATTTTTGTGCAATTTCCTGAGTTTTCATTTTCATTTTCTTTTTCTTTTTTGGGTTGTCATAAAGTTTCTTTCTAAAGCTCCACCCTTATAATTTGTTACACATTTAGCAACTAAGTTGTAATGTTCAGTATTTTGTTGTGAGGTTATTCTCTCTATTCTTGGTTACCCTATCAAAATTTCTGATGCATGTCATATCTTTACATTATTATCAAATTATATGATGCTAATTCATTGTATATTAGTTTGTATTTTTTTAAGGAAGACTTCGAGATCTAAGCATGATTTATAATAGAGTATTATAACGTTGTTCGATTTATATAATCAATCTTGGTGTGGTATTTTCAAGATTATTTATAGATTACTCAAACTTTTTCCTAAAAATTTGTTTGGGTTTTCCCCTCCCACTACTATTCCAATTGTGACACTTTATTGAATCACTTAAAATCTAGCTTGCACTTTAAAGATTAAAGTGTATGAATGTAGATCAAAATAAGATATATATATTCATTAATGAAAATATTAGATTTAATGGTTTACATTAGCACATTGCAACTTTTAAAGTGAATTTGCATTTTAAAAAGTCTCATCCATGAAATCCATTATAGTTGGATCATTCCAATAAACTTATAAAATAAGAGTTTAAAAGTCAATACTAACTAACATATGAATGGTGAGGATTTATTGACAGTATAAAAATTACTTACACTGTCGGTGTATACACATTAAATTCATAAAATAATTCCAAATGGTGGATTTGACAATATGCTTCACATTAGTGGGTTGAGTGTGGAACCTTTTACTTATGGATTTTTGGTAGACATGTTTTAGAGAAATTTTTTTATACATTACCGTGTATGAGTTTTATATATTGTTATTGTATTATTCATGTTTAATCATCATTGATTTTTCAAAAACCTTTCAAAAAAGTAATATAAATGAATGATATATAATGTACCAACTGTATAAAAATCTTTACTGCGTACACTCTATATTTTTTTGGTGATATCTTAGTTTCTCATTGTGTTTTTTCTTCATTGCTAAATAAAATGTAACATATTTTCCCCAAAAAAAAATTAGGTGTTAAAAACTTGACTTATACAAATTTTAAGCTAGTCATGACTTGGGCATTCTTTATTTGTTGCACACAAAATTGTTTTTTTTAAGTTGACATAGTTAATTATTGTAATTCTCTTCAAGAATTTGTCATGATATAATCTTTTTTTTTTCATATATCACTTGTGAAAAGAAATATATTATTTAGTAAAATATTTTGAAGGATTAAGATCTCATCCTAATCCATCGCTTTCACTTGTGAGAGATTAAGATATTCTATCTATCAACTTCAACTTATTTATTTATTAAAACAGAAGTATGGAATGTGTTTTTTTTATCAATCATGATTGAAATTATTTGCATCACTATATTGTTATAGTTCATGCCCCCCTCAACAATTATATTCATCTTCAAATTAATTAATAATGAGATGAGTAATTTAACATGTATTTAAACTATTTCCGACAATGAGGTAAGAAATGTGAGACTTAATTTTCAACATACTTCCTCTAGAGAAGTTCGTCGAGCTAGACGAACGGTTACCTTTGTCCCATGACTAAATGAAATCTTTTGGCCCATAACTTCGAAAAGAAGTTAGTCTTTGATTTTAATATCATATTAATGTTTCATCTTAAAACCAATTAACATGAAAGGAGTAACCCAACATATATTTAAACTATTCGTGAAACATAACTTAATGATGCGTGACTTACTTCCCAACATATATGTTATGAGTTTAAATCCCAATCGGTCTAAGTGTTAGACACCATTGAGGACATAATTAATTCAGGAAAGTCACACATGATATAAAAGAGTGTTCCTTGGGCTCACTACCTTCTCACTGACCACTTTATCGAAACCCATCACTTTTTTAAACTGTTCTTTCCTCTAGAGATGGTAGGGTGAAGTTCTGATCGGTCTGCTAAATTTGGGTAAGAGCCACCCTTGGACCGTAGAGGGTAATACTTGAAAAGACACTCCGACATTCAAGTCAATTTAAGTGAAGATATATAAAGAGAAAGGAGAATGTGAATATAAGAATATGAGAGTCTAAGTATAAACTTTCTTATGAGAGACTCCGATATTTATAAAGGTTGAATGAAACATATTCTATAGTGGAATATTTTAATCATGACGAGTCGTCCTGACAGGTTGCGTGGACTGCTTTAACTGTGTGAGGTAGTCCTGCTGCGTCTATACTCTGACTGACATAGTGTTTTATACAAGGTGAGTCGTTTGTCACCTGTCCAGGCTGCTATAGCCGTTATATTAGGCTTGTCCTCGTCATATGGCAAAGGATAGTCCATTCAAACGGCATGCTCGACTCTATAGCAATGTCTGTATGCTCTTCAGGCGGCATGTCCTGTCTTGCAGTAGGGGTCTGTGGTACAACTAAAACATGTGATTTTGCAAGTTTGCTGACTCAATCATGTCTTGTCACTGTCATCTTTTTTCTTAGTTAGACTGGCCATGTGAGCATGATCAACAACCTATTTATTTGCCCGATGATTGACCGTGGTCCTATGAGTTAGCCAATACTTAACTAGTCAGGACGTTGGGATGGAACAAAAACAATTGCCTGAAATTGAAAGAATGGTGCTTTTGTGTGCAGAGAATGTTTTTTGTTCAGTGATTGATCCAAACAATGCTAACCACATTGTGAGATTAGATCACTTCTCATATTAAAACTTTATATGATTTGCTCTATACTAAATTATGGAACTAATTTGATTTTCAGGTTAGGCGTTTCACAAGAAAATTCTTGAAGGAGGTCTTGTACTTTGTCTTTTATTGTATGGTATTATTTTGTTTCATGTGTTCTTTATATTTATATTGTTATCTTACTATATTTTTTTATGTGGACCGAACACTTTTGAAAATTTGAACCTCTATTGTCACACTTTTAGGACTCATTTGGTGCCCATGATAGTATAGGATAGAGTGCAAGATAAGAGTATGGTAGAAAAAGATGAACACTCTTAGAGCAATTTCAATGATTATTCTTAATGGAATAAGATCATTTTTATTCTGTCTCTATTATGTCATTCTTATTTCTTAAATTTGTTCTTATTTAAGAATAATTCTCAATTGTTATTAGCTAAAGGAAAACGATGAGAGAAATAGATGTTGTGGAAAAAGATAGATATTGTGGAACCCAAGTAAAAATTAAAATGATGTTTGCCTTTGTAGAAAAAAAGTATACGTTATTCTTATTTTATAGGAATTTATAATAAATTATAAAATAATGTATAAGACCTGAATAAGAACCAAATAGTGATGACATAATATAAGGATGGAAATGGTGTTTAGAATTTGAGGTATATGAGAAAAAATGCATCATTATATCATGAATTGTGCAAACATGATTTGATATACTAATAGGATTACTCATCCTATCTTGATAATAGGTTAGGACATACTATCCTATTCCTATCTTATCCAACAAACTAGCATTTATGTTCAGCATCTCTACCAACTGAATTTATTCGGGGACAATATTTCTAGAGGAAAAAAGAATAATAAATAAAATAAAGGTTAATCCAATTTCTAGAGAAAAAAAAATCCAATAAAATTCATATACAAAATATTATAAACATTATGGTTTCTTCCATTCATGTATAGCAACTTAATAAACTTTATATTCTTTTTTTATATTTGTTGGTTTTTTAATGACATTGAAGTATATGCAAGTCCAAGTAACTTATGAATGAAATCTATGATCACATGAATAAAATAATTTATATTATTTAGCCACTGGCTTTAATGCTATTATTAGTAGCACTGCAAAAAAAATAACCTATGCATATTTCCAACTTTATGATATTTCTTGTTATCATAGATCATAAAGCTAGGCACATTTTGACAGCTCTGACGCATAATTGTTAAATTTTCATGCTGAAAATAAAAAGCCTAAATAAAATTTACCTACACAAAACAGTAAAATGAAGAGTATCTTGCACCAACCAAAATAATAAGGATTTACTTTGAATTTACCAACATCAAATGTGGACAACACTTTCAGTACCACCCTCTTGAACATATTACTATAGATGAATTTCATGGTATACCCACTAAATATAGATAAAACCCATGAAATCCACACAATTGACAACGTGTAAAAGTAATGAAAACAACGATATTGTTAACATTTTTCAACTCGCAAACAGACTCTAGAAGTACAATCCCCGCCCGCTTTCGACGAGGAGGAGTGAATTTACAGATATTATTATATGTACAGAAACTATGCATACAGAAATACTATACAAAAGAAAACTACTTACGGTCTAGATGTTGAAGTTGCTTTTTCAAGAGTGCATGCTCATACATCATCCTTTCAAGCCTAGCCTCAACCATATACATCTCATCTTTGAGATGATGAATTCTTTTCTCCATCCAAGCTATGTCTGAAGGGTTTCTTTCCATTCCATTTTCCATATTATAATCTACAGAAGGACTATTCACATTTATGTGTTGAGGTTTGTTGGCCAACAACACAAGTATGCTGAACTGCTGAAGAATAGATATAGGACACGGAAACCAAGAGTTAAAACCGAAACAAAACATTTCTAACATTCAATCAGAAAAAAAGAAGGGAAACTTGGGCAAAAACAGTGATTCTCTTCTATCAGCATAATTGAACTACTGAAATACAATTTTTTACTTAATGAATTTTGCATTTATGATCTACAAACAAGTGTATCCACATCCCTAGTCTTAAAAAAATCTTGAGAGCTTAAAACTGGAGTCGTAAGCACAATATGATTATGAGTGGCGTGAGTCATCATATTCAACACTTATTTAAGACTAACCTACCAAAAGATTTACCCACTCTCCCTGCGGTAAGACATCAATAATTTACATTTCCGACCGGTTTATACAATAATCATAGCAACAACATGTTGAAGTCTTCAGAGTCTTAAGTTGAATGTTAGTGACATGGATGCCCTAGTGCTGAGATAAGCTTGTTGGTTTAAAAAGATAAGGAAATCAAAATAATGCCCAAATTAATTTGTTCAGTCAAATCACATTGACTTAATGGTTTAGCAACTATCCTCCCCAGATTATGACTACAGCTAGTCTGAACTAGGCTGGATATTATGACTAATTCAAAAAGTGAGGAAAGGTAAGAAAATAAAATTCTGGTTTAAATTACACACCTGCATGAAGAAAATCAGAGCAAAAACGGTAACAAGGATCACTGAAAGATTGCTTTGATTTTTCAAAAACAATCTGAACTTCATCATAAACCCCTGTAACAAAGATGAAATAGATATTGTGCCAGTGAAATTCCCTTGCAAGTGATTGTCAACATTGTGGGTAGCATCAACGACTTTGGATGTAGGTTGTATCATTTTAGGGTTATTCGGCTCCACTGATCGTTCTGAAGATTCTACAGTCTCCTCTCTATCTAAATTCATTCTACCATTTTGGGTTACAAGAGCAACACTTTCTGCCACGTGAAAAGTAAATCATAATCTTCAAAATAAGACGTTTCACTAGACACTCATGTAATAGTATGTGGAAGGCCTTTAGCTTCAAAATTTCAGAAAAGCATACAGAAAATTCAAATGTCAAACCTTGTTGAACTTCAACGTTCTTCTGCCTTAACAACTCATGTGCCTGAAAGAAATATTGAAACATTCATTCTTAAAAAGACATTTAAATTAAAACATGGATCACCATCTAAAACAAAAAAAAAATGTATGATAAATACACACAAACACATGAACATACCATATTCACCCATGTGGCAAAAGCTTCTCGACATTCTTCAATTGTTGACTGTACTATTTTGCCTGTGATTATTCAACCACTTGGAATCAAAGATTCAACTTCATGACAATGACAAGACAAGAAGAACACACATTTTTTGCAACTCCAACTATGTGAGGCAGAGAACTTAGATTAAACAATCTTCAGAATTGCACAGAATTATGGAATAGTATTACCAATATTGAAAGTGGCGAGTTAAATTTTAGTTGTCAAAATTTCACATGCAATCCAGATAGGTTTTTAGTTTGAACAGACATTTATAAGACGCATAAGAGGATTGAAAATTTTGATCTAAGTTATGAATCAAACAATATCTATATTAGTAGAAACGTAAGATATTTAAGATGAGACCAAGGGACTGTCAGAATATGTTCTAAAACAGCACACCTTTCCACATAGTTCTCTTTAAAAATGTGACATTCACATGTACCCGCAAAATGCAGCATTCTTTTGATTCATCCCTGTCTCTCTCTATGTCCCACAGTCCCTGGCAATTAATGAAAAAATATGCACATGTCAGAACTGACCATTCATTCGAAAGATAATTACTAGTGGCTAAACATAGAACTTGATTTAAGACTGTTTAATACATGAAGAGTTCAATTGCAACGAGATTGTCCAAAAATTTCTAAGAGTTCACTTACAAATCATTCATCTAGTGTTTGTTTGATCTATTGAAGTAAAATGCATTTTAGCTTTTAGCTGAACACACATGAGTGGTTTTATATCTATCTACTGCACTTCCTCATGCAAGAGACCTTCTTAAAGGTAAGGGATATACTACTCGACAGCCTATTGTTGATTGTCTCTTCTGAACACCTTACCAGGGTAGGACTGCCTACATCTACCCTCCTCAGACCCCACTAAATGGGAGCCTCGTGCATTGGGCTGACCTTTATTATTCCAGCTCTACTGCAGCAGGTCTCTCTTTTCCGAGGGGTCCTCAGGTTGTCTACTACATGGGTTGTTACCATTTAGTATCAACTAATATCTCTTCTGAATGGAAAGGCCAAAGAATAAAATCCAGACCCTCGGCATTGACAATTCTGAGTCTTTCTCCCCTGCAATTCAGCTTAGTTCAGTATACATCCTCATACTGAAGAATGTGCCTCATAATAGTGGTCCAGCTGAGGAGGTCTATATGGAGCAAGCTTTGTTAAGCAGGGGAAGAATTTTCTAGCATCATTGCATCAGAGCATGCAGCGGAATATTAAGTGCCTAACTAAATTCCTCTTATATCTTGTGAGAACCTTACCAGAAGATAACCAAACACAGGCAACTCCGTAACAACAGCAGTAATCAAAGAAAGGGCGGCCCATGTATGATGCTCCCACCTAAGGGGTCTGATGAGGATAGTGTATACAACCTTACCCTTACAAGTGGACAGACTGTTCCAAGGACTTGAACAGTGACCTCTTGGTCACTAAGAGGCTACCTGACCCTTGCGCTGATGCTGACCCTCTATTGATAACAGCAATAATAACAACAGTAATAACTAGCGTAATTTTTTAATAGGACGTCACAAATTGTTTCCCGCTTTACTCACTCCAGTTCCAATTTCAGTGGTTGTTTAATTGTGGGTCTATTAGAAATATAGAAGTATAGATACAGAAGGATTGGAGAGCCTGTTGTTATTGCTGGCATTGTTTACTTCTCATTTTTACTTTTAGTGCTTATGTTTAGGAGGACATCTTGTTCTCAGCCCCTTCTTTGTGGTTTCTCCCTCAATAATAAGCTTTCCTTTTCTTTCAAACAAAATGTAACTCAATAAACAAAAAAATATATACTGCTAAAAATCATTAAAAAGCCCAGCTGTATGCATAAAGATTTAATGCCTCAATAAAATTATTTACCTCAACACGAAAATAATCTGAATAAGGTACATCAGTGACATCTTGCGAGCTCTCAATAACCAAATGACTGGATGAAGTAACAAATACATGTCACATGAACACAGACAACTAGGGAATTCCATGTATTACTCGTAGTCATTGCGGTAACTTAAAAATAAATATCAAACAATAAAAGAGCACAAGAAAATAGATAAAAGAAAGAATAACATGCAAAAAAGAAGCAAAACCAATCAAAAGTCACTCTTCAACTAAACATGATAAAACTCCTAACCACTAGTACTGAGCATAAAAGAGAAAATAAAAGCAAACGTCAAAAATCTCTTAATAAGTTTAAGATGTAAACCCTTTCAAATTGATAAAACGCATAATTTGAGACTAATAAACTATCTAAATGAACAAAAAAAATTCCTTCTAACTTCCACCTCCAATTATTTAAGAGTTCTAGGAAATCAAGCATCCCAAGTTTAATTTTTATCAATTTCATGAATTCTGACACCAACACCTATATTTGCATTAGGCTAGACTTACCAGTCAAGAGACATTTTCTTCCGACCTACTCACCGCACCATGCATCATAATTTTTACATTTCTCCCATATCAGAGCTATGAAGATAATAATAAATGAAGGGAACTCCTATGCTTACTTCATTATGTTCTTCAACCCACCCTACCTACTAGGGATATCCATCCCATATTTATCCTATATTTAGCTTCCTTTCTATTTGAAATTCCTCAAAACCTGTAAAAAAGGCGGCTCACTGCACGAGACTCCCACGGTCCCACCTAGTGGATTCTGGGGGGTAGACGTAAAGCAGTCCTACCAAGTGGAGAGGCTATTTCCAGGATTTGAACCTGTGACCTCTTGGTCACTAAGCATCAACTTTACCGTTATGTTGAGGGCCCGAGGCTCACTCTCTAGCCAAAAAATGCATTGAATAAGAGCAAAAGATGAGTCGCAGTATACATAAATAGATTGCTAAATAAAGGGATAGCAATGACCTGTTCCTATAAACTCGATATTTCTGGACCGTATGACAGCTACCAAATTTTGCTCCTGAAAAGGTCACACAATCATGTTTACTAGCAATTGGTTACAGAGATAGCTCCAAAAGGTGTTGAATAAATATGTTGAAAAACCAACATCTAGGGTTATGGAATAAGGAAAAGAATGAGATGACTAGAAACAGACTATATTATTGAATACTTAATGCAATTCGACGTAATGTGATAAAAAACAAACGTATGAGTTTTATTTATATTAGTTAATCCTGATCAAATAATAAAATAAAATAAAATAAAGAAAGAAATCCTAAAAAATCTTCAAAGATGTTCTAGTATGCAATATAGATAGGATATTTAATACTACTTCTCAAGCTGTAAATCACTATAGTTAAATGCACTAAAAACTAAAACAAAATCTAAAATACTAAAGATCAAGATCTTGGATAAGCACAACACAAGAGGTGTCATTATATGAATGGAAAAGGAAATGACCAAATTTCAACAGAGATGGAACTAAGCTACATCTATGCTAGAACACAGCCAATCCTTCAAGCTGAAATTTAGCCAACCTATCAGCTAGGAGACATGCAATCAATGGCGCAATGAAGACATAAAGCAAAGTCCGCAATGATGGCTGCTGCAGCAGTGAAGACGTACCAGCAATAGAGACAACGGCACAATGCAAAAGACACATGCAGCGATGTAAGCGGTTACTGCATGGAGAGGATGGACCAGCAATGAAACATTACTAGCTATTGCTACAATGAAGACAGGACCACAGGAAGGACACCACGGTATAGATGCATTTCTGCGATAGCTGCAATGAGGGCAGGTCGGGCAAAAGTAGGAAAACAACAACAGTGAAAGCTGGCCGCTATAGCGATTTAATGAACAGTTGCAATAAAGGGATCTTGCTGCTTCAGTGGCAGAAACAGGCAAATAGGGAAAACACATCACAATAGAGCCAAGGCAATGGGAGTTGGGCTTGACTAAAGAGAAATGTGTGAACCAAACATATGACGGAGGTGCCAGAAAGGAAAACAAAAAGTGAGATCAGATTCAGGTCAAGGTGGAGGGAAAACGTGAATGGGACAAGAGGCCTCGACAATGGAGTTCAGACATGCCTCTATGCATAGCTGGAGTGGAGACACGTGAATCTGTGTACAAGATTGGGGCCAGTGGTGGTTCTGGCAGTTAGTCTTTGGTAGTTGGCCAAAATAGAGATAGTAGTTCATCCAGTAGGATCACCGGTGTGAGAAATGGTTGCAGCAGGCATAAGACGCTGGAAGGCAGTCGTGGGGTTCAAATGAGCGATTTGAGCAAAGAACTCCAAATTTTTTAGAACCCAACACAGGATCAGTGAAGCGGTATGTCACGGAGGATGGTACCACATTGATAATATGTTAGAATAATGGGGCCTAACACATGTTAGAATAACTGAACTTACTATCATCTTAGGATGTGCTTCTTTATTTAATTAAGTTTGATCATATCAGCATATGTAATTATGATAGAATTCCTTTTGTCTCCTAATGTCGGGCAATAAACAAGACCTATCTTTTTGTATATTTGAAATGCCAAGAAGTACAGAAACTTCATTGTAAATTAGTTTATATAGTAGGAATTCCTTTGGCTATCTTAAAGTTTTAATTCAACCTTCACTGTTGAATAGTCGCTAACTCAATCGCAATAGGAATACAAAACTGAGCTGAAGTCAGAACATGAAATTATAGTGTATACGTAACACAAAAACAACTGAAGATTTCTCCATAATGCATTCATTTCTACTCCTACCTTGTTTAGTGTGTCCTCCCATGCAACATTTTCATCTCTGCAACATGTAATTTATTCTCTTATTAACATTTTATCGTCCAACATTCAATCCCATATACCTTTACAGGTGTTATAGTCGTGTAGTAAAAATTCTCCTTAAGCTTGAGTGTACATTTTAATCACATGAGATACTTGAAGCATTTTGCCATTTCATCCAACCCGTTTGAATCATATGGATCACATCTCCATCAATTTCCCCTTTGTCTTATATGATTGGCCCAAGATACCTAAATCTAGTGACTTGTAGTTTAATATGATCCCAATCTTTACATCCACAATAGGATTGGTCTACACCTTGCTAAACCTACACTCCATATATTGTGTCTTATAAAAATCATATATTTCTAAAGCTTGTCTCCACATTTCTAGCTTCCCATTTAATACCTCTCAAGTCTCCCACTAAGACAATACAATCTATAAGAACCATTCGTTGTAGCGTTGATTCTTGGATATGCACAGTGGACACATCCAAGACCAATGTAAATAAGTAGGGACTCAATATTGACCCTTGATGTAGTATGACAAAAGGAAAATCTTTTGAGACCTGATCTTGTTTTCTCATGCTAGCCTTAACCCCATCATACATATTTTAGATTGCTCGAATATAAACAATTAGAACACATTTCTTCTCTAGAGTTTTCCGCAAAACTTCACTAGGTACCTTATCATATGCCTTCTCCAAATCCCTTTGGTTCCTTTGATATATTTTCATTAATCGTTGTAGCATGTATATAGTCTCAATGGTCGACCTTCGACATAAAACCCAATTGATTATCAATGATATATGTCTCATCCTCCGCACAATTATTCTCTCTAATAGCTTCATATTATGACTTATGAGCCTAATCCTCCGATAGTTGCGTAATTTTGTATATAGCCCTTGCTCTTATACCCACTAGCCTGAATCTTCTTAAACATCATGATCTCATTAAACAACTTTATGAGCCATTTAATGTCATGCTCTCCTAGAACTTTCCAGGCCTCAATAGATATTGGTCCAACCGTTTGTTATTCTCCATCATTTTCAAAGTTTCTTTCACCTTTAACTCCTGAATTCTATAGTAAAAACTATAATTTTGATCCACCTCTTTCGTGTATAGTCTATCAAAAAGCAAGGAATCATGTTCCTAATTAAAAAGCTTATGAAAATAGTTCTTCCATCTCTCCTTCGTATCATTGTCTTTCACCAAGACTTTTTCATCTTCTTCTTTAATGCATTTTACTTAGTCCTAGTTTCTAGAATTTCTTTTCTTATCCTTGGTACCTAGAGATTTGTATAACCCATCATACACTTTATCTTTAACTTCATTTACCATTTTCTTGCTCTCTTTCTTAGCTACCTTGTATTTTTTCCAACTTTCAAATTTTTTACACAATGATCATGATTTATAACATTCCCTTTTCACCTTAATTTTGTCTTGGAAATTTTTTTATCCCACCATCATGTTTTTTTACCTTTTGGTCTAAAACCTCTAGATTCGACTAGTATTAGAGTAGTTCCTTTAACTATTTTTGTAACTGTTTTAGTTAAAGTGTATCTGACTTCTTTTATTCTTTCAATGAATCTGGTCCATCTTTATGACTAGATTCATAATCAGTTAGTTTACTGGTTTACTATAAGTAAAGGGCTCTTGCTCCTTTTGTATTAACAATTCAGAATATTAAATAAGAGGAAAGAATTAATATTCTCTCTCTCACTTTTACTTTTCTACTTTCTCTTTCTCTCTGTTTCTCTCTCTCTCTCTCACGACTTCACCTTCTTCTCAAACTCTTCTTCTCCACTCTTCTCTACACTTCTCTCTCTCTTCTTCTCACATTACCAAATATTAATATGGTATCATGAGCTTATAGATCCGAAACCACCATGGATTTTCCGCCAGAGTCAACACCACCGTCTCTCTCTCCTCGCCCTACCGCCGCTGTTCCGCCGTCAACAGT
Source organism: Lupinus angustifolius (assembly GCF_001865875.1). Taxonomy (NCBI): domain Eukaryota; kingdom Viridiplantae; phylum Streptophyta; class Magnoliopsida; order Fabales; family Fabaceae; genus Lupinus; species Lupinus angustifolius. The sequence continues at coordinate 1,037,962 of NC_032020.1, read as the reverse complement.
GACGTTTTCTCAGGTAATCTCCGCCAAGCTCTCCGAAAAGAATTATTTCATATGGAAGCAACAAGTTGAAGCAGTTCTTGCTTCACATCGGTTGGAAAGGTATGTAGTTAATCCTCAAGTTCCTCTTCGATTTCTTTCTGAAGATGACCGTGAGTTTGGGCGAATAAATCCAGCCTTCCTTCAATGGGAGGAGCAAGACCAGCATCTTGTCTCGTGGCTCCTTCAGTCTCTATCGGAATCGGTTCAATCCCGTGTATTAGGGCTCCGACACGCGTGGCAGATTTGGGATGAGATTCACACGTTTTTTGACTCTTTGATCCGTGCTCGGAGTCAACTTCTTCTCTCGGAGCTTCGCACCATCAAGAAAGGAACTCAGACCGTGACTGAGTTTGTGTCTCGGGTTAAGGCACTGATTCACTCCCTAGCTGCTGTTGGTGAAATCATTTCTGGCCGAGAACAAGTTCGCTTGATTCTTGAAGGTCTTCCCTCTGAATATGAGGCGTTTGTCACTTCAATCAACAATAGAGCAGAGGTATGTACGTTTATTCAACTTGAGTCTTTGTTAATGGCTCATGAGACTTATCTTGAGCGTATTCATCCGTCGACACAAGAAGTATTTTCTGTGAATGTTGCTCGTTCATCTTCCCAGTTCTCTGCTGCTGGCCAACATCAGTCTCGGCACAACTTGTACAATGACAAATCTGGTTTTTCTACTCAAGTTGGGACAGAATCTGCAGAGACAGCTCAAATGTATCACCCTGTTGTTCCTCCCCCTGGTAGAGGTCGTGGTAGCTACTTTGGCCGTGGCAGAGGAGGTCGGTTTGGACGTGGCAGAAGTGGCTCTGTTCGCTGTCAACTTTGCTATAAGGCTGGTCATGAGGCTTTGCAATGCTGGTACAGGTTTGATTTGGTAATGCAGTCACAATTGTCTCCTTCTTCTGCTCAGTTTGCTCCACCATTTTCTGCACAGTATGCTCCACCGGTTTCTGCACATTATGCGCCACCGGTTTCTGCTCCTGTTGTGCGCCCCTTTGCTCATTCCCAATTTCAGCATCAGCCTATACGACATTATAACAATAATACTCCTCCTATGGCTCATGTCGGTTTTCATCAAAATTCTGTTTTGGGACCAGCACCTATGTCCCCGGCTCATTCGTATGCTGATTCATTCCATCCTACACAAGGACAGCCTAGCCCTCATCATCTTCCGGTTACGGTTGAACCACAAGCATACAATTCCCAATTATGGTACCCTGATTCTGGAGCTACACATCATATTACCTCAGATTCTTCTAATTTGATGCACTCTGCTGGACTTCCTGGATCAGACAGTATTTTTATGGGTAATGGTTCTGGTGCTCCTATTACAGGTATTGGGGACTCTGAGTTTAACTCTCCTTATGATCCGTCTCGTGTCCTCACTCTTAAAAATTTACTTCTGGTTCCTTCTATAACCAAAAACCTTGTTAGTGTTAGTCAATTTGCCAGAGATAATGCTGTTTATTTTGAGTTTCATTCTCACTATTGTTGTGTGAAATCTCAGGTTGATGGAACCTTACTTCTAGAAGGAACTCTTGGTCCTGAAGGGTTGTATGTCTTCACCAATCTTCAGTTTCCGTCCACCTTGTCCAGTTCGTTTTCCACTAGGCCCAATATGACTTCGAGTTGTAATTTTTCTGTTTCTTCTAGTCATACACTTTCTAGAAATGAAAACTTGTATTTGCTATGGCATTCTCGTTTAGGGCACCCACATAAAGAAGTTGTACAACATATTTTGAAACACTGTAAACTTCCTCTCATAAATAAAAGTACTGTTGATTTTTGTCATGCTTGTGCTCTAGGTAAGTCACATCGTTTACCTTCACAATCCTCACATACGGTTTATTCCACTCCCTTTGAGTTAGTGTTTGTTGATCTTTGGGGGCCAGCTCCGGTTATGTCGACTTCCGGATACAAATATTATGTCTATTGTTGATTCTTGCACTAGATATACTTGGATGTTTCCTCTTAAACAAAAGTCTGAAGCTCTTACTCTTTTCAAACAATTTCATACTATGATTGGTGTTCAGTTTAAGGGAGTTTTGAAATCTGTTCAGACTGATTGGGGTGGGGAGTTTCGTCCATTTGCTTCTCTCCTAAGCACTCTTGGTATTCATCACCGAGTTATTTGTCCTCATACTCATCATCAAAATGGTGTTATTGAAAGGAAACATCGGCATATTGTAGAGATTGGGCTAACATTGCTTGCCCAAGCTTCTCTTCCTTTGACTTATTGGGAGTATGCTTTTGACACTGCTGTTTATCTCATTAATAGACTACCCAGTCAGTCCATTAAGGGTAATGTGCCTTACATGTGTCTATACAAAACCTCTCCTGACTATACCTTTTTGAAAGTCTTTGGTTGTTCATGTTTTCCATGTTTAAGACCATACAATAAGCACAAACTTCAATATAGGTCAGTTGAGTGTACCTTTTTAGGGTATTCTTCTCATCACAAGGGATATAAATGTCTCTCCTCTACGGGTAGAATGTACATTTCACGTGATGTCATTTTTAATGAAACCAAGTTTCCTCTCTCTCTCCCTTCCATACCCAAAGATCAGTCTAATAGTAGTGTGTGTATACCTCTTACAGTGGTGTCTCCTTCTTCTCCTTCAAGTAGTCCGTCTCGTTCCTCCATTTTAGATACTACATCTGATCCCACCTTGTCCTCTAATCCTACTCAGTCTTCCTTGAATCCTTCTCCTAGTCAGGTTTTTCCTGTTAACTCTCATCCTATGCTCACTCGGTCAAAAACTGCTCAGTCTAGAGTCTTGTCTACTCCAAGTGCCCTCACGGCCTATATTGAACCAAAATCAGCCAAGGTTGCCTTGTCCCTTCCTGAGTGGCGAAGAGCTATGGAAGTAGAGTTTGAGGCTCTAATGAAAAATGACACTTGGAGTTTGGTTCCCCTACCTGATAATAGAGAAGCTATTGGGTGCAAATGGGTGTTTAAGGTCAAAGAAAACCCTGATGGTACTATTAATAAATACAAAGCTAGGTTGGTTGCTAAAGGGTTTCATCAAAAACCGGGGTTTGACTACAATGAAACATTCTCTCCTGTTGTAAGACCTGTTTCTGTGCGAGTTGTGCTAACCCTGGCTCTAACCTATGGATGGGATGTTCAACAAATTGATGTTAATAATGCCTTTTTGAATGGAGTTCTTGAGGAGGTGGTTTACATGCAACAACCAGAAGGATTCAAGACTTCGGATAACACTTTAGTTTGCAAACTGCATAAAGCCATTTATGGTCTTAAGCAAGCTCCCCGGGCCTGGTTTGACAAATTAGCAGGAACACTCTTATCCTTTGGGTTCCGAAAATGTAGGTGTGATCACTCTCTTTTTCTCTTGACTACCTCTTCACACAAACTGTTTGTGCTATGTTATGTTGACGATATTATCATCACGGGTACCTCTCCTACTTTGATCAAACAACTCATTGAGAAGATGAATCTTGCTTTTGCCCTAAAAGATCTTGGAGCTTTAGATTATTTTTTGGGCATTGAAATTCAGAAACTTCCACATGGGTCTCTTCTTCTTACTCAATCCAAGTATATCAAAGACTTACTCCAGAAATTTCATATGGATGATATGAAAAGTCTGCCTACTCCTATGGTTGGGGGATGCAAGCTTACTAAACATGGGAACAATTTCTTGGAAGATGGAAAAGTATATCGATCTCTTGCTGGGGCTCTACAATACATCACCATTACGAGACCAGAGATCTCCTATAGTATCAGTAAGGTTTGTCAGTTTCTTTCTCAACCTCAAGAAGAACATTGGAAAGCTCTAAAACGTATTCTGCGATATCTTCAAGGAACTATCACTCATGGCCTACTTTTAAAACCAGCATCTCCTCATCATCCTCTTCCTCTCTATACCTACTGCGATGCTGATTGGGCTTCTGATCCTGATGATAGAAAATCTACTTCAGGGGCCTGTGTTTATCTAGGTCCTAATTTGGTCTCTTGGTGGTCAAAGAAGCAAGAATGGGTTGCTCGATCCACAGCTGAAGCCGAATATCGTAGCTTAACTATTGCTGCTAGTGAGATGATCTGGATTCAAAGTCTTCAGGAATTACAATTTAAGAGTTCTATTCCAGTGGTTTATTGTGATAATATGAGCACCGTTCTACTTTCCAGAAATCCAGTGTTGCACTCAAGAACTAAACACATTGAACTTGATCTCTTTTGGGTCAGAGAAAGAGTCATCAGCAAACAGTTACTTGTTGAGCACGTGCCGTCTGAGCATCAGGTTGCGGATATTCTGACCAAGCCTCTATCCACTTCTCGTTTTACTCTTCTTCGGGACAAGCTTCACATCAGTGATCTATATACTGCTCAACAAAGATCACCGTAGCTTTGAATTTAGGGGGGAATATTAGAGTAGTTCCTTTAACTATTTTTGTAACTGTTTTAGTTAAAGTGTATCTGACTTCTTTTATTCTTTCAATGAATCTGGTCCATCTTTATGACTAGATTCATAATCAGTTAGTTTACTGGTTTACTATAAGTAAAGGGCTCTTGCTCCTTTTGTATTAACAATTCAGAATATTAAATAAGAGGAAAGAATTAATATTCTCTCTCTCACTTTTACTTTTCTACTTTCTCTTTCTCTCTGTTTCTCTCTCTCTCTCTCACGACTTCACCTTCTTCTCAAACTCTTCTTCTCCACTCTTCTCTACACTTCTCTCTCTCTTCTTCTCACATTACCAAATATTAATACATACCAAGGTACAGTTTAATTGGATGTTGAAATGACAGTTCACGAGCATATCCAAAATTCTCTTGAGGACGCCATGAAGCACACGTAAAGTCTGAAAGCAAAAACAAAACCCAAAAAAATAATTACGAATGAAAAGATATCAATTATTTTATTCCTTCCCTTAATTAAAAGAACATACAAAAAAATGACAATGAGGAAAGTAAACAAAACCAGAAAATGGTATTGAAATGCATAAGTTTCATAAGAGTTTCATGCAGGCTACCTTTATCACCACATCTTTTATGGAATGATTCGAGAAAAGTTACACTATCATCTGAGAAAAAGTACCTAAAGAAGTCTTCAACCATTATCTGCAGTTTGTAAATTGAAAACGTTGAGAAAATCTCATAACTTCTAAAAATTAATATCAACAAAATCAATACAGGGAACCTTAACATAAAGAAACAAAACAAACAGCAATTTTTGAATAAGATAATACCGGAAACACTGATTCTGCAACACATGTATAGCCTTCTGGAGCTGCATATTAGAAAATAAGCTCAAATCATCAGATTGTTTACCCATATCAAGTGAACTAATAACACAGAATATATTAGACGGTAAACACAAAGGACATCTACAGATGAAGAGGTTCTCACTTCATCATAATATCAACAAAAAGGAAATTGCCCCCATTCTCTCTATTCTTCTTCTCTTTACAATTACGAAAGAGGAGAATTTCAGGATCGGAAAATAACAAACCCTGCACCATAAAACTACACAGAAACCTAAATACAAAAACAGCTAAAAAGCTCCAAAAAGCAAAGCACAAGGAGCTCAATGTCTATACATAACCTCTAACATAGTATCGTTAACAAAGGCATGCCAATCTCTATGCATACCTATAAAGGAAACGCCTAGAAACCATGGGAAGAACACAAATAAGGCAACAAAATGACCATATTCCCAAATGTTATCTATAGATGAAATTCCATTGAAGTTTCTGGCATTCTTTTTCAACCATAGGCACCAAAGTTCAGCACTGCTGAAAAGTTTTAGAACTTATATAATAGCCAAAACCTTCTATGCTAATAAGAATAAAGTGCTGCAAATCCTTAGGGCAAACCCAATTCGCTCCAATGATACCAAAAAGTCTATTCCAAAGAGAACTCACAGAAGAACAATATGTCTGCAATGTAAAAGTAGAATGAACTCCATTTCCACCCTATACATCAAAACCATCCCACTGTTCTAATTTCAGTCAGGGTGGTTGTGTCAATATATCAAAGAAAATATTGAAGCAACAGCAAAGTGAACGGTTCTTTTCTAGTTATATGTAAAAAAAAATACCTTTCCCAGATCCCCACCAAGAGCAAGTGACATCCATTTAGCAACTAAAAAAACTCGAGATCTTTTTCCTCAGAATAATTTCTAAAAGGCTACAAACATTCTTCTATGAACAAGAACTCAACCTACATAATGTATATAGGTAAATATAGATAATATGTTAGTTTCCAAACTCACTTGTTGGAGCATCAGTATCCTCCTCCTTCCAGTTCCAACTCACGCTTGGGACATCATTATTCAATACAGGTTCAGCAACCTGTTTCACACTGGATTGCTTTTCTGAAACAGTTACCAATATAGGGTCACCTCCAACAATGCCTGGAAGCCCCACATCTTTGCACATAGAAGTATCTGTGCTCCTGATTCAACAATTAAGTAAAGCCTAAATGAGTTGCACACAAAATAATCTCATCCATAAGTAACAGCCATTATGATCATGGACATACAGGTCAGAAGGAAGCGATTCACTGTCAAGTATATCAGCGCTTGAGACATTTTCAATATCCATGAATCCACTCTCTTGGCTGCTCGACTCAGATATTGACTCCTGAATAAAAATCAAGAAATGAGGGCAATCTTACAACTCTTGACATTTTGACCAATTATTTACATTTTATTGCGGCTGGTCATCAGGTTTTCTATTAAAAAATTGAATGCAGAAAATAAAAGCAAGAGTCGTCTGACACATGTGATGAATGCACTCATAAGAAGACAATCACAAGTTCTCAACAGGAAATTAACAATGAAAATTTTGCAAAATGTAATTATCTGTCTTACTGCCTTGGGTTGGCAATTACTGGGTGCAACATTGTATAATTAAACATTCAACATATAACATCCTGCAAGAAACTTCTATGTCTATAGAATCCATAGCATACAAATCCGACCTTAGTTGCATACACTAGTCCCCGAATAAAAAATAAGACGTTATAAAGAACAAAGAATCAGAAGTTATTTTCCTCACAACAGGCATAAGAGAACATGGAAGAAAACAAAAGACTCATCCACACAAAGATATTTTCAACCCATTTTCACACCTGTCAGGGAAATTCAATTGAGAAATCACGAGGTCAATACCGCAAAGGAGCCACAGAGACAACTATATCCCATACCAAGTCTCACAACAAAGTTGCTCCTTGAAAATTGAGTCTTTCTCTCAAAACAAATAGACCAAACTTAGCACCATGTATCATATTACGATTGAGAAGAAACTGCACCAAATCACACATACACAACCAAGGTTCACCAAGCACACAACAATCTATTCCAAGTGAAAATGAAAAAATGGCTGCTAGGCAATTGGAAAATAGATGTTTTACTTTTGTTTTATGTCGAACATATCATAAAGAGGTGACTGGAGGGAGATTTATGGAGACAAACAAAAGCTACATGTGAGACTCATACAAAGGATTTAGGATTTAGCTGTAAATGGTTTGCTTTATAAACATGATTTAGGATAGGACATTATAGCAAAAATAAGCAATGACTTGTATGAGATCCTAGGCGTGCAACTTAATGATTGGACTCTTACATAGCTTCCGCATTAATTCTCAAGCAATTGCTTGCTATTTCACACATTTTACGTTAGACAGGTTAATATAGTTGAGGGGCATCATATTAGCAATGTACAAATTGATAATGATATATAATGATAAACAATTAGTATCAAAACAAACTTTTGTAGAAAAACACCTGCTGTTCAGTAATAGCTGTGGCGCCATTAGCCTGTCGTAACCATCCATCATTAATGATCTTGAAAGCATCATCACGGTAAAGGAAGGATGCAAAGAAGTGCTGTTGATTGCCGAATAAATAAGTGGATTAGGACATTGTAGCATGATTAAACAGAAACATCAAATGGGAAAATAATATTCTAGACACAAATACATCAAAATATGCAATGCAGCATAGAACTATAAAATCACTCCATATCTAACTCACCTTCCTGCTTCCAACAGTGATCTCAATTGCATTGTGAAAGAGCCCTGCGGTTTTTGCCCTACGTACGTCTGTGACTTCGGAGAGTGGGATTATTCTCTGAAACATGAAACCATTGGCATTTTCACGAAGCGGAGAAAAATCAAAATCAAAAGGACTAGCTGAAAAATTAAATAATAAAAAAGTCACAAAATAGGATTATTTTCATTCATAGTAAAATCCATATTTAATGGTTTCTACAAAAATTCCAACCCTTCAAATAATCAATTATATCACTAGAAATATACTTTTGTTTAATCACAAAATGGGCAGTTAATTTATTTAGCTACATCTTAATGGTTTAGCATCTTCGCACATATGTATAAGTATTTATGTGCATATGTACCTATTGGATGAGTGGACAACTAGAAAGATGAGATTAAAAAATGAATGCATTAGAGAGAAAGTTGGAGTAGCTCCTATAGTAGAAACAATATTAGAATCACACCTTATGTAATTTGGACATGAGTGGAGGAGGCCATTAGTAGTCTCGATAAGTAGATAAAATCAAAAGGAGGTTAATCCAATTTCTAGAGGAAGAGTGAGGCTAAAAAAACGATAGGCGAAGTGATTAGAAAAAAATAGAGATCAATATTTTATCAATGAACATGATCTATGATAGATCGTTATGTTGTTGTTCAATCCATGTAACCGACTTCACATAGTGGGATTAGTGGTTGTACATATGTACGTATGTAAGTAGAAGTAGAAGTTCAAACACCACATAAACGGGTGAAGAAAGTAGTATCTTTGTATGAATAACTTCAATAATCCAACCATATTCTGCCACACACACTTTAGAATTTTAGATGCAGAAGCCTCCTAGGTCGGCATATTAACCTACAATAAGATTCATGGTACATAGGTTTTTATGTATCCTTCCTATGACTAAAGTATGATTACAAAGATCAACACCAGAAACACAGATCCAAATTAATTCAAGAAAGTAAACCATATATGTACATGGTTTTTATGTATCCTTCCTATGACTAAAGCATGATACAAATATCAACACCAGAAACACAGATCCAAATTAATCAAGAAAGTAAACCATATATGTAGATGGTCGGCATAATAGATTAAAAAGGTACATTAATTTTTGCCTTGATATATATATATATATATACATATCACTTATATATACAGCATATCATGTGTAAATATATATAAACCCTACCATAAACATTCTCAATAGACAAAAGAGCAGGTTTAAATACATAGACCATTATGTTAAGCAGCTTACCTTTGTCTCAAACCCAAATATGTTCGAGTAGAAACAAATAAAGTTGACAAAGAGGTACATATGACCCTACAAGAAGTAATTAATAAACCATTAGGAAAACAAATGAACAGGCCAGACGTTAAAGCAAAAATTGGTCATAATTGTTTTAATCAAAAGTAAAATACAGCATAGTGGTCTTCAAAGCAAAGTGGTAATGACATAATGTGCAGTACTTAAGAGTGCTACAGTTTAATAATAAATATGACAAGATTACAAGGATGTTACCTGAAAAAGTATGTTTTCCTGGAGGGCGCAATTAAAATCATCAATTATAACCTAAAGAAAAGGAGAACAACTAAGAAGTTTCTTCAATTATGAAAACAATTAAGAAAAGGAGAACAACTAAGAAGTTTTCAAGCATGTTAGTCAAAAACCTTCAAACAACAACATTTCATAATATCAATGTGGTTCATGGGTAAATGTTAGAAAGTCCCACTAGCTAAAGAAGACATAATTTAAGTCCAGGCATCCCTTTCTTCATTTTTCTTGATAAATAAATGCTCGAGTTTCTATAAATGGTGCAGAACTATATTTGGAAGAATGACCATCGTGTCTAGGTTAATCATTTAAACTTATTGTAAGAATGAGATTTATTTTGCATTAGGTATCATTATTTCTAGTTTCTAGGTGTAAAATTACCAAAAACAATTATGACACACCTGAGTTTTTGGTAAGGATAAAGTTATAAATTAAACCCAAAATGCATTAGAGGAAAAATTATAACAAAAAAGCTAAGACTTCATGAGTTAAATACCACTTAACCTTCCAAAATTTATGATGAGTGCTAGACTAGAATGCAATTCATTCTATACTTCCAGAAAATACGAATGTAACAAAAATGATATCATCAAACTAATCACTATATCACGAAGAAGATGAAAATTGAAAAGACAAATCTAAAATATGCAAATGTGAATAGGCAGTGTGATTGGCAACAATTCCATTATACAGAAGTAATCAAGAAAGCAATAAACAAATCATTTAGACATTAGAACAGCTATCATGGAAGGTGGAAAATTACTCACTTCCTCTAGTGGGAGACGAAACAACTGCCGATACTCTTCACTCTTCAATAAATCCGGAGACTGTAACTACAAAAGGCACAAACATCATATATATATAATTATATATCAAACTTCAACAACCTTCTAATGACTAACCAAGTCCACATTTTGATTAATAGAACATAAATAAGAATACTTAACCATTGCTAAGGTAGCTTTTCAGTTCCAACCCTTTTGGTGGAACCAAAAATGTTCTACTTTTGTTTCTCTCATGTCATGTTCTGCTTTAGTTTTAAAGTAAACCTAAGGGTGTGTTTGGTTTCTGAAAACATTTCCTATTTTCATTTCATGAAAATTATTTTCATTTTCTGAAGTTCCGAAAATATGTTTGTTATCAGCATTGTATTCTTATTTTCAACTTTAATTTCATTTGTCTTCTTTCTTTGTTAAACCTAGGTTATTGAGTTGTTCAACCATAATCTTTGTCCAGATGAACAATTTCATTAATAGGCTTCATCCATTCAACAAACATCCCTTCAAATAAAAAATACATACTATAATAACAGTGTCCATCCTCATTCTTAAACAACAGAGTCGTCCTCTTTATATTAAGTCCATTTCAACATAAACATTAACAATTTCATAGCCATCACAGCCACTTGTCTTTACTTTCACAAATAGCTTAAACATAAACAATTTCATAGCCATCACAGCCACTTGTCTTTACTTTCACAAATAGCTTAAACATAAACAATTTCGTAGCCATCACAGCCACTTGTCTTTACTTTCACAAATAGCTTAAACATAAACAATTTCATGGCCACTTGTCTTTACTTTCACAAATAGCTTACCCAATTAAGCTTCATATACAATTCATCACCCTCTCAAACCACTTTAGGAGTGTGGTTTTGGAGGGGAAGGGAAGGAAATGGATGGTTTTGGAGGGGGAGGGAAGGAAATGGATGGCTTTGGAAAACCTCCCCCTTGTTTGGAAGTTGGATGAAGGAGAGGGGAAGGTTTTGAAGGGTTTCTCAAGCCCTCTAAAACCCTCCATGAGTCTATTTTTATAGTTCCCCCAATTTGGGGCTTTTCTATAGACGAAATGTCAAAATACCTAAATATTTTTAGAAAAATTATATAATTATATATTATTGTCCATTTCTCATTGTTAATTACATTTTTAAATGAAAAATAAAAATTATTTTTACATTATCATTAGTTTACCCTCCCCATCTAAATTTCATACTCCCAAACAAGGGAGAGGATTACCTTCATTTCCCCTTCCCTTCCTCCCCCTTCCTAGCCCTTTGATCTTTCTCCTTCCTTTTCCTTCATAACTCTCAAACATAGCCTAAAGCACTCCTACTTCCAAAAAAGAACCAAGCAACAAATTCCCTATTTTAAACATTATCTTCATATTAAATCCATTTCATTCAACAGTTCAGCCTTCAAAACAAGTCATTGATCGTTCGCCGTTCATGACTACTGCCCGAAATCATTGCTCCTGCCATTGTCTGTTGCAGGCACACATTGCACAGCTGCCACTGTCTGTCGCGAACACGCATTAGTCGACACCCTTTATCAGAACATCCTCCATCTTGAACCATTATAGATCTGCCAGCTTAAACCAGAAATGATGGAGATACACACCACCCTATCTATTACGAGATAACTACATGCAAGCGCCACCACCCACAGCTAACATTCATGTCACCCATTCCCTTCACCAGGGACTTGTGAGTAATCGTACTATTTTTGGTCTGAGGGGGAGAGGAATTATGTAGTTTGCTTGGTGGACAAATGAGCCAAACATATTTACAACAGACTGATTTTGAATGGGTTGCTAAAGCTTGTTGGAGGAAAAGTGAAGAGTAGGGAAGCTAGCTGGCCACTCATGGTGGATGTTAGCCACACAAACGGATGAAAGAAAAGTGTTACATCTTGGTTATAAGGTGATAAGATAAAACACTTCAGATAGATCAAATGTTGGCTATAAACTCAAAATTGTCATCGTACACTTCTTAGAAATGGTGAAAACAACATTTTTGTGTTTTCAATATTTCCTGAAATGTGGAGTCCATCTCTTGAAATTGAAGACATTTTAATGATAAAGCAAACATGTTTTTCATATATTTACTATAGAAATGAAAACAAAAAATAGCCAAAGCAAACACCCAGACATAGTACATAATATCTCATAAGTTGTATCTCAGGCTGTTCTCACACGTATAGGGCGACCCATAACGGGACTTCCACATAGTGGAGTTCGTGGAGGAGGGTAAACATATTATTTCTAGAATATGAGTCTCTGACATTTCGGTGACAAGGCAAACAACCTTACCTGTTGCCCCGAGACTCATCCTCTAACATAAAAAGCCACAAACTCAAGCAAAAACAGCAATGGCTAGCGCAATTCATTGGTTTTACTGAAACTACACTAAATTAAACTTTTTCAACAATTCTAAATTTAAGCACAAATATAACAAAAAATTCAAACATCCAGGCTACAATAAATTGAGCTGTTTCAATAATTTTACATTTAAGCTAAATTTAGCAAAAAAGTTCAAATTAAGTGACGAAATTCACTACACATAGCATCAATTAACCTTATCCGAACAATCATAAAATGCAGTAAGTACCACGCATCAACGTGAAATAGAGTCCAAGGTACCTGAATTTCAGACTCGCGAGAAAAGTTCGGCGATGAATTGCAAGAATCATTGCGATCAACGGCGTCTTCAGTGGAGGCAGCAGAAACAGATGACGGTCTGGACGAAGAAGAAGGATCCACCGTCTGATGGTGCGGCGGTTCAATCGTACCGGCGATGGTGGCGGTGGAAACAACCGTAGAAGCCATTGAAGAGAGAAAGAGAGAAAGAGAGAAAGAGAGTAGATCTGAGAAAGAAGAAGGTTAAGGATTTTACGGTTATTGAAGAAATCGATTATTGAGAATTTTGAAGTGCGAGTTTGGTGTTATGAGTCAATGTTAGTTACAACTCATAGTTTTGGTTACTTAATCTATTCATTTTAGCTTTTTAGCTTTTAAGTTGTTACCAGATTATTCTGTTAATAGATTATTCCCAAAGTATTATGTTTGTTAATATCCACCTTTTTTCTCATTATTATGTTAAATAGATTATTTTCAAATATTATATTCATTTAATAGAATATTTATAAATAGAGTAAATTACACTGATACTCTGAGTTTTAGTGAAATTACATAAATCACCCCTCACTTTTCTGCACCTACACAAACCCCTCATTCTTTTACTTTCATTACACTGACCAATGTGTAATTTTGTGAACAAAAAATATGATAAATACAATTAAGTTAAACAAAACATGATATATTGTGGAGACAGATCGTAATAATATATGAGTCGATACATCTTTATTATTTTTGGTTCGTTACGATATAGTATAAGAGCGATTTAAACAATATCTTTTTAGAATTGTTGATGCATTTTGTAACAAAAAATAATAAAGATACATTAATTTGTATATTATTTGGGTTTTTCTCACAATATACCATGTTTTGTTTAACTTAATTGCATTTCTCGACTGGTGTTATCCCTTCTAACAAGTGTAGCTCCTAGGAATTAAATCTTCGACCTTGGAGATCCACTGAGATTTTACACTACTAAATCAACACATTGTTGGTAAAAAAATTAAAGTATTGATACTATATAAAACATTTCACTTTGAAGGCTACAAGCTATTGAATCTTCTAATATGTTATTCTCTTATATTTGTGTGCCATAAATTATGTCAAGTTTGAATATGGAAAAATGAAATTATGCAGACATATGAGTCCAATCTTATAAAAACATTGTTTAAACAAAGTATTTGTAAGATCTGAACTAAGACTATTAAAAATAAATATTTGCCAACTTTGAAACAAGCAAGGAACATAATACATTTCATTTTTCTGCAATAATATATATTATTTATAAACACTAGTGCATATCAACCATATAACTGAGACAAAGAAAGAGAATTATTTGTGTAGCTCGCAACAATTTAGAATGACACGAGATAATCTTCATTGATAATCACTTTAATGTGTATTTAAACCATATTAAAACTCATCATTTCTCTGACAAATTCCAACACATTCCAATCAAATAATATCCCATGCAATTCTCCAAAACTTGTGATGCATTTAATGTTCTTACCAATTTAGTAAAACTTACATCACATAACTCATCCAAAATTCTTCTTAATTCTCGATTTCGTTGAGAGATTGAGCAGCATTACAGCAAAACACCACGAACTTTTGAAAATCCGCTTAGCATAGTCGATAGGCCACTCGGATTTTTATCTTGCACATTCATGGAGACAAAAAAGAGACGAAAAAACCTACAAGAAGCAACACTAGAAACGACTGTGCATAGAGCTATAGAAACCCTACTGAGTATACCCTTAGTGTACCAGTAATAGAATAACATATCGCATATTACATACTCACACTCGTACCAAAGAGAACCACGTATCACGTGACTATGTTGAAGACTTGTACAATCCTTAAAATTCATCCTAAGAAAAATGCAAAGATCTACGATGATCAAGTTTCAAAAGTCTCAATCTCTTCATTTTCTCAAAAGCATTGGTACTGGAGTAACTCTACTAGATCTTTGCAACTTCAAAGCCAATCCCTCCACAACTTTTGTTCCCTTTGTTATTTTCTCTTTATAAAACAGTACATAAACATCTTCATGATCTTTGTTATTTTATGAATAGCATGTTAGAAATTTATAATTTTTAATTAAGATGAGCATTATATATTTGATACAATGATATCGACTATTTATTTCAGGGGTTATATTATAAGTGATCTAATTACTGACACCCCGTAGATTTCTAAAAGCTGATAATGGATATGGGCTTAATGAGTGGATACCTACCAGGTTAACCTATAGGGGATAATGGGAACCCTATAAGTTAACGCATAAGGAAGGTTATGGTCCCAAAATACACCAAATGACAAATAGTTTTCACCTCTCCTCATTAGGGAGAAAACGAACGTCCCAAAATGAATTAAGGATTTGATTGAGGAATACCATACTCTCTCAAAATGTATATCAAATTAGTAGATCATTGAACATGGATTCAGGTATGACTTTATATCCTTGTTTTATATTATGTGTGAGAATCATAATATTCAAGATCCTAGGATTGGTATTTCACCAATTATCAAGAAATATCTAACATAGTATATATAGAGAAAGTTCTTATAGTGTGTTCTGTCAGTACTTCAAGTACATCCTCATGAAACCATAATCGCATGCGATTGTCAAGTTTGTCCCAAAAACTTTGACGGACAATTTCTCTCCCCACATCACATCACGTAGTTGTTAAGGTTTCATCTCAAAACTAATTGATTATGAGATGAATAGCCCAACAGATATTTAAATCATTTCCAAAACAATAAGGTAGACGATATGGACTACTATACCAATTTCAGCATGGTTTAGATGATTTTATGGAGAAGGATATATTACACTTCCTAGAGCATTTAGTTGATCAAAACTTGTTACATCATCGGGTACAACAAAG
The DNA here is from genome assembly GCF_001865875.1 of Lupinus angustifolius. NCBI lineage: Eukaryota > Viridiplantae > Streptophyta > Magnoliopsida > Fabales > Fabaceae > Lupinus > Lupinus angustifolius. The sequence continues at coordinate 1,022,051 of NC_032020.1, read as the reverse complement.
TGTCATTTTTCCGAGAATTCATAATCAAGATATCCTCATTTTATGGTAAGAAATTAATTTTTTTTGGTGTATGATTATTCTTTTCAACAAATGTCGCTTTTATGAATCAAAATCTTAATATTTTTAGTCTACCTTGGATCTAATTATACCACTAGACAAACACATTATTGGTAACTCATTTGTTGCTTAATAAGGATGTGTTTGTTAAGGTTCATTGTATTTACAACACTTATTTGATGATCATTACCTACAATCATGGGACATATAAAGCTGGTGCAACATTCAAACAAAGAGGGCCAAAATTTCTTAAGCACATTCCAAAATCATTATTTGATTTAAGAGACAAGTGCCTAGAAGTATATAAACCCAATAAATAGGGTTAGTGTTGAATTAGTTGTAACTAAATGTTTGACAAAATTATCCGTAATCCATAATCTTAAATTCATTCATTATATTCAATGAATATCCATGTATATATCTATTTGTATAGATATTTAATACATCCAAAAAACAAACATTAAAAATAATATACTTTACTTTCCAATTTCATTTAATATTCAAGAAAATTAAACTCGTCGAAATTCATACATAATTCTCACTCTCATTTTGAATATTTTATCAAATTGAGATCAATTACATGACATGTGAATTTAGTGAAATTAAAAGTTTATTCTTAAGTACATAACATATTTAAATGTGGTTTTAAAAACATGTTTTATTGAGACTAGCGTGTCGACAGGCACTTCGTGCCTGCCGACCCGCATTCTTATTTCCTAATATTAAATATTTAAAAGAATCGTATTATATTTTTTGTGATAAAAGAAATATGAAAATAAATTGTAATTCTTTGATAATATGATATTTTTAGGTATGTAACTTTCTCTAACTCCTATTAATATTTTTTATTATGTATAAAACCATTGTAATAATAGTTAATTAGAAGGGTAAAATAGGCAATAAGAAATTACACCATATTAGGTAGTTATAAGATGTTTTGGCTTTATATATAGTATATATATATATATATATATAGTATATATATATAGTATAGATAATAGTTTTTAAAATAATAATTTTCTTCAATTGTGTTTTTAGCAGTATTTTAAGAATCAGACTATATTGGACAATCCAACCGGTTTAACCGCTGACCGGACTTGAAAACAATTATGATTTACCGTCTTAACCGAGTGAGGGTTGGACAGTTTTGAACCGGAGAAATTCTGGTCCGATCGTGTTAAACCCAGTTAAATCGGATTAACTCGGGAAGTAAACCACACAGTTCACTTAAAAATTAAAAAATGGAACATTACTCTAATCTTTTGTTTCACTTCAGTCCAAAAAAAGATAAAGAGACGTTACTTCAATGTAATTATACATTATTATTAATTATATAAAATTTTACATTTATATATAATTATATATCTATAGATAAAAATTATTAATTATGTATAAAATAACCCGATCAGACCAAGTGGTTTAACCGGTTAAACCTAATACGAGACCTCTTCCGGTTTGACGTCCGACTCGTGTTTCACAACATTGTTTTTTTAGTTCCAATAACAAAATCAAATAAATTGGATATTCATCCATCCAAATCTATGAAAATGGAAACATGAATGGATTAGATTTCAATCATTAAGTTTGAATATGGATAAACTGAATACCTTAAAATATGATTTAAATGAATTGATATAGATTGATAAATGATTTTTCATCTATTTATTAGGATCCAAATCCAAATATATCTATTTGACACCCATAGTCTAGGGCATGGATTCTTTGCCTCATGTCATGAGATCAAACTTATAAATTTAGAGAGATTTATTAAACACTTAAGATCGAGTCTCACTTAATGAAGAGGGCAGTACATACATGAGATTGTAACACATGACATAAATAATGTTTCAATGGTCCAGATTTTTTGTTTTTTTATATTAAATATTTTTAAAAAAGTAACCTCTCTCACATTCTCAATACTGGAGAGTCTAATGTCGGATATGAATCTATTTCCTTAATACCATTGGACTTGTCACACATTTATTAAAACTAGGACCCATTGGTGAAAAACATGATATTGCTGAGAGGATCCGATATGGGTCTTTGATGCATTGAATTGCATTATTTTTGCTGTGGACGACAAATCAGAACCAACCTGAATTAAATACTTCTCTCCATTTGCATAAATAATGTAATATAGCTCGAACTCCGAGACCGACCCGTAATAAAACTCATCATCCCGACTATCAATTATATGAATATCTAATGATTTAGATCTATTCATTAGTTTAAACTATTGGATTTCCTTAGAACTAATAATTATGATGGGTAGTAAGTTTAAAAAACTTATATTTGAATAAGTGAATCTCTCCCCCGACAATATATGAATTTTATATACTGTTGTTGTATCGTCCACTATTTATTTTTAATTATCATCAACTCTTCCAAAAAAATAATTTAAATAAATAGTAGATAATAATCATAATATAATAATTATGTATAAATCTTTATTATGACAATACATAGATACTACAATCTTACAAATATTAGCGAGTATCATCCCATGTTAGAGAGGAGAGTACATCAAAATACAAAAAAAATTAAAATGTAGTGACATTATTACCACTTAGATATAGAATGATATAATATTATTATACATACAAAAAATCCTAACTTGTCTCTACAGATAAATCTTTTCCAAAAAAAAATATGGGATGTGGGTCCGGTGGATATTTGTTTAAAGTACATATATTTAAACCATTAATTGTGATAAATGATTAAAAATCATTGTATTCAATTAATGTAATTATATTAACATTTTTTTGGTTTCCTACGTGTATCCTCTTACTTGTGGCAATCCTATTAGAATTGAAAACATTCATAAATATATAAGGCTAACTCTTTTGGTGAATATTTTTTCTATCTACAAAACTCGAATTCGAAACTTTACTTAAGAGGAATCAAACATGTAACACTTGAACCAACTTATTTCAATCATACTTTAAATATTGAAATTTTGTACTTTAAATAATAATCTCACAAATCACAATAAAATCTATGCACCAACAGTGTAAAAATTTATACACAGTCAGTGCATTATCTACCATCCATATATATTACTTTTATTTAAAAGTCAATAATGATTAAAAATAAATAGTAAATGATACATTAATTATATACAAATTTCTTACAATATTAGTGTATATATCTTTTTCTCGTAAATAAATATAACTTTCATGCAGCTAAAGATCTTTTCAAAATCTATGTCAGATTCATTGAACTCCATATCTCTCTAGGGTGAAATGACAACATCCCATGTGAATGGATAACCCTTGTTTTCAATGTTGACCCTAGTTTGACACAATATATATCAATATGATTCTACACATTTATTTAGCCACATGTATTTTCTACATAAGGTAAACTCTTTATCACTCTCATATATCATAAAATATTTTCATAAATTCAAATATGACCATGAATGCTTATACCTTATAAACCAATTTTTTGGTTGAATTAGATTTAGTCATTTTAATATAATATTAGAGTCTCACATTATAAGCTAATTTTTGAAATTGAGTTAAATTTTACTATTCTAATTTAATAGTAGTGTACTAGAATATGACTAATCAAATATTTATAACGTTTACATAATAATCCTCATCAACCTAACTTTTTGGTTGTGTTATATATAATAATTAGATATTTGATTAAGATAAAAATGGTATATATAATTTAATTCAATTCAATTCACGTAACATGTCACACATATTTTTTTAGTTTCCCATACATATCCTCGTACTAAAAAATATGTGTGATATGTTATGTGAATTGAGATGGTAATATTTCCCAATACGTAGTACTAACTCTTCTAATGAGTATTTTTTCCATCCACCGTGCTCGAATTTGAAACATTGCTTAAAAGAAATCAATCATATATCACTTGAAACAATATCTATTGATAATATATCACACATATATAGTTAAGTATGAACGATGAATACATACATATTTTTGTGATAAGATAAATAATAATGAAAAAAGTGGTGTTGATAAAGAGGTGAAGAAAAAGAGAAAGGAGAAGATTAAGTCATAGATTCTCTCTCTCTCACACATCTTTCCCTTTTTTTCATATCTGTAACCGTTTCCCATAATAATACACTTATCTCTCTCTCTTTTCATTTCATTTCATTTGATTTGATTGTTCATAAATATGGAAGATAGAAGTGTTGGTAGTAGTGTTGGTGGCGCCGCCTCTTTTGTCGCTGTTAGAAAGATTCCACACGGAGAACCTTGCCATTCTAATTCCGGTAACTTCTTTTTTTCAACTCTATTTCTTTCTTAACTCACCAACTAAGGCCTATCCGCCTCGGATAATCGTATTAAATTGCGGTTGTGGTTGTAGTTGAAGTCACTTCAATTAGTCAGTTAGAGTTGTGACTGCAATTTAAAACACTGTCGAATATCTCGGGATCTCATCTTACTATATATGATATGACTAGTGTTCTATTTTAACTCACCAACTAAGGCCTATCCGTCCCGGATAATTGTATTAAATTGCGGTTGTAGTCACTCCAATTAGTCAGTTAGAGTTGAGTCCTGCTATTGTGACTGCAATTTAAAACACTTTCGAATATCTCGGGATCTCAACTTACTATATATGATATGACTAGTGGTCTTTTTTAACTCACCAACTAAGGCCTATCCGTCCCGGATAATTGTATTAAATTGCGGTTGCAGTCACTCCAATTAGTCAGTTAGAGTTGAGTCCTGCTATTGTGACTGCAATTTAAAATACTGTCGAATATCTCGGGATCTCAACTTACTATGTATGATATGACTGGTGTTCTATTTTTTTTACATATTTAATGATCATTTGCTTGTGTTACATTGATGGTGACTCACATTAGGTTGTAGTGTTCGATTGAGCATTATTAAAGCTGTTTGGGATGCTTAATTGATGACGAGGTTGTTGTTATCCTCATCCATGGATATAATATCTTCATGAATGAACTCATATGTTGTCAAATGTTGCTTTTATTCAATTAAAGTATTATATGCATAATGTCCATTGCAAATTGAAGGATTAAGCTTCATGATTAAGCTTTGTTGCTTGATTAAGCTTCATGATTCCGATTCTATGATATGAGCCGACGGAGCTGAACAAAAACAATAGTAATTGAAAGATTTGGATGAAATTTGTAGCCTATAGAAGTTGGAAGAATCTTCGTTGACGGGAAATTTTTCTGTATTACAGCTGAGGTTGTGGCAGGATCAGCAGCGTGGCTCGGAAAAGGTCTTTCTTGTGTCTGTGTACAGAAAAGAGATAGTGATGCATCTACTTTTTTCGATTTAACTTTAGCCCAGGTAATATTTTTGTAATTACTCAAGCAACACTTAATGTTTATGTAGTTCTGTTGATTATGCTCTTGGCATCTTTCTGCATGAAGAAAAAGGAAATCAAGTTTTATTCTTCACCATGTAATAGGCATTTGCAATTTAGGTTCATATTGAAAGGTGTATTTTCTTGTCAAATATCAAATGTACTGTTTAATTGCATTTCCGGATGTTTGTTTTTTCTTGCTTATCCTCGATGTCTTCTGTTTGGTTTGGGTAACACAGAAAATCTAGTGTTTTTGGAGGGAATCTTCACTAGCAAAGGCTAATCAATTTTGTGTTTAGTGGTTCCAAGATACTTGATCTCCCTCTATATCACATGAAATTCTGGAGCACTTTGTACTTAAATTTTTCTGTTCAATATTGTGTTTATAATAATATTACGGAAAACTCACATGTTATTGAATTTCATTTTCCCAGGAGGAATGCTTGGAGAGGTTACAGAGACGTATAGATGTTCCGTATGATAGTTCTATAACTGAGCACCAGGTATCCTTTTTATTAATGTTTTCAAGTTTTTATAAATATTGTGTTTATGTGGCAATGATTATTATCATGTAATTAGTTCTTTGTACCACCCATGGGTTATTCTATAAGTGAAATATTCAACGCCGTAAGCTTAAGACTGTAATTTATATGTTATTTCCGAATTATATTAGGATGCCCTTAGGGCTTTATGGAATGCTGCATTTCCTGAAGAAGAACTCCGTGGCTTGATATCCGAGCAGTGGAAGGAAATGGGATGGCAAGGGAAGGATCCATCAACAGATTTTAGGTAGATATTGTCCTAGTTGTTTTATTTTCTTGTCTTTACTCTAACTACTTGTTGTTATTGACTAATAGTTGCATATATTTGGTAGGGGTGGTGGTTTTATATCACTGGAGAATTTTCTGTACTTCTCTAGGAATTTCCCGGTATGATTTGTTTATTTGTTTGCTTAATCTTATCTCATATTGTAATAAATATCTTACTTAGGTAGACCAATATCGAAATTTAGAACGAAAACCGATTTATTGTGAATAACTCATCCGAATGGCTGGAGTGAACAAGGCAATTATATTAGCATTTCTTCCAAAAGGTGTCATTTGGCTTCTAATGTTAAAAGTGACTTCTTAGATTGAGATAGTGTTGTTGTTGGGTATTGATTTGTTTGAAGAATGAGCAGTTCTTCTTCATTTCATGCTCTGTTTAATTGAAAATGAGGGATCATCATTTCAGATAAATTGCAAATGGTAATGTTGGAAAAAAAAGTATTGCCAATAACAGCAAAATGTCCACGCAGAGCTGAAGATTTTATTGTGTTTGAACTTCCTACGTGGTAGGCTATCTTTTTGCTTTTTTCTTTGAATAAATAGGGTTTAGCAAGGTAGATTGCATTATAATTTATAAATGAAATTGACATTTAAATTAATTGATCTTGTTTTTCCCAATGGACGCTCTGTCAAATTACACTTCTCTCTCCTCTCTCTCTACTCCAGTTTCTGTCTCTTACATGGTAGAAACTGCCAGCAATTCTAGTTTCCCTTTGTCTATTACGGCTGTTCCAATCAGCTCCTCTCCTCCACCTTTCAATTTGCCGCTTCTGACGACGAAGTTAACCGAGAATAACTTATTATTAGTTTGGCAACAGTCTACTGAAGTGGCTCTGAAATCAAATTGTGCTGGTCGATTTGTCTACCTTCCCGAGATTCTGAAATGATTTCTTAATGAAAAGGATCGTTCCAAAATCGTGTGAATCCCCTCTTGGCTTTCTCAGTTAACACTCTGAGGTATTGCAACTTAAGAGTTGTTGGCTGCAAACATTTATGGCGTGAACACTGTCATGCTTGGACAAAAGCTCGCAGTTGCCAACTTCATTCGCAACTCCAATCAGTTGTGAAGGGGCTAGCACCATTTCTGAGTATTTCATGTGCATCATGGTTATTGTTGACTCTCTTATCTCCATCGGTTCTCTGATTACACATGCTGAACATGTTGATTTCATTTTGGATGGCCTCTTTGAAGACTTTCGGCCAGTTATCACTACTGTGGAAAGTCAAGATGATCTTCCTTCTGTTAACACTCTTCAATCCTATATTTACCTTTGAATATCGACTTGAGCGCAATTGGAAAAAATCAATTTCAGATGCACTATCTGTTAATCTGGCAGCGAAATCATCGTTGAATTCTCTGGTGTCTGTCACGTCAATGATGCGATTCATTTTGATGAGTTCTACTTCACCATCTTCGTATTCGCATATACGTGCTGAAGGCTCGTCTTCTCTCTTTCATTGCAGCACAGGTTATCATGGTGAACTTTGCAGCGATTATATTGGTGGTCATGGTCGCACTCTTGGTGGTCGCTTTGTGCCAAGGAGAGGTGGTTATTACTGTGGTCATTGCAATCATTATGGTCATGAATTGCCCTTTTGCTACTATGCTCCCCTGGTTTTGGTGTAAATTGTACCAGTTCCTATGGATCATAGGGCGCGCCTCCTGGTTTTGGTGTACCCAATGGCCATTATGCACCCACTGCTTATCCTCATGCACCACAACATTTCACTCACTTTTCTCTTCCACATTCTTAATTTCCAAGGTATTCAGCACCATCTTGCTTGACTGGACCAGATACTCACACAGTCAAGCTCAATTTTCTGGACAGGCTCGAAGCGCTAGGCCTTTTTGACAAGCTCCACCCACTTACCCCTATGCCGTGATAGCTACTTCTGGTGATGCAGAAATTAAGTCTCACACCAGTGTTGTATCCTTATTCAGGAGCCACTAATCATCTCACCTCATAACCTGCTCTTGTGCACGGATGTACTGAAAAGTCCACTTCTGAGCAGATATACATGAGTAATAGCTCTGAAAAATTCACTTCTGATGTAGAAACTAAGGGTCCGTTTGTGAGTTGAGTTTTGGAGGGGAAGGAAGGGAAATAGAAGGCTTCAAAGTCATTTCACTAGTGTATTTCATGGCTCTCAAGCCTTCCCTTTCCTCCCCTTCCAAAATTCAACTCGCAAATAGACCCTAAGTCTCATGCACCAGTTGGTATCCTGATCAAGGAGCCACTAATCATCTTACTCAGACCCCACTCTTGTGCACGAACCTACTGAAAAATTCACTTATGAGCAGATATATACATGGGTAATGGCTCTGGGATTTCTTACTGCTTGTGGCAATTCTGAATTTCATGCACCTTTCAATCCTCACATTTTCTTATCTCTTAAGAATCTACTCTTAGTGCCATCTATCGCTAAAAACTTAGTATTTCTCAGTTTGCTAGAGACAGTTCTTTTTACTTTGAGTTTCATCCTAACTCGTTTCATGAAATCTCAGGATTCTGAACAGGTTTTGCTATGAGGCACTCTTACTCAAGAGGGACTCAATGCTTTTCATGATCTTCTGTCTACTCACACTTCTAAGTTGTTTTCCAGCTTCATATGTTTCTAATCCTAGCACTGTTCCCAGTTTACATTTTCAATAAGTTTGTAAATAGTTCATCTAGTACATGTTCTTCAATCTTTGTATGCCATTGTCGTCTTGGACATGGTCATGAGAAAGTTGGAACTAATGTACTAAATCATTGTAAATTATCTCATGCTAGTATTAGTGATTTAAATTTTTGTTCTGCATGTTGTGTAGGTAAAAGCACATGGATTACATGCTGCTGGTTTTCTATTTGTGTATCCTAATCCTTTTATCTTCTATATTTAGACTTATGAGGCCCAGTTCATATCTACTCCATTACAGGCTCAGATATTACCTATCCATTGTGGATGCAGCCACTAGATACACTTGGGTATTGTTGTTATAATAAAAAACAGACGTTATCACTATTTTGAAAACCTTTGTTACCATGGTTAGAACTAAGTTCCATAAATCAATCAAATCCGTTTGAAGTTATTGGGGTGGGGAGTTCAGGCCATTCACGTCCTGTTTACAGTCTTTGAGTATTAATCATACGATTGCTTGCCCTCATACTCATCACCAAAATGACACTGTTGAAAGAAAGCATAGGCATATAGTTGAAGTCGGTCTGGCTTTACTTGCTTGTGCTTGTTTGATTATGACATTATAGGATCATACTTTTCTCACTGCTGTTCTTTTAATCAATGGACTTTCCTCCCCAGCTGTAGCTAATAAATCTCCTCACACTCTCCTATTTGGTCATTCTCAAGGGTCTTTTTTTGTTCCGTTTTTCCTCATCTTAGACCCTTTAACAAACACAAAATGGACTTTAGATCCTCTGAATGTACTTTCTTAGGCTATTCAGTGTCTCATAAAGGATACAAGTGTTTAACCAAACAAGGGAAAATTATCATTGCCATGGATGTTGTGTTCAATGAGTATAGTTTTCCTCATGCCTCCACTTTTTGGCCCTTATTCCCCTCTCATCCTAGTTCTATGACACCCGCCTCCACTTTTGTCTTCAATTTTGTTTCCTTGAGCAACCCACCGTAGGATTCAAGGGGGAATATTAGAAAAGTCTCTGGCTTGAGTAATAACTGTTACTTTTCTGTAGAGTTTCCCTAAATCAAGTAGTCATAATAAGAAAGTTCTAATCGATTCAGTTACACTTCTCCCTCTTATCCCTCTTTGATATACATGTCTCTTAATCATAAAACTCAACTTTTCATCTTGTAGAAATCCTTCCAGGATCTTTTATGGAAGCGGGAAGGAGATCGATCCGCGTGGGAATACCCATTTGCTGTTGCTGGTGTTAATATCACATTCATGCTGATTCAGATGCTTGATCTTGAAACAGGTTCATTGCTTCTTGTATTATTATAATTTTTTCAGTTCTTGCTATTTATCATGTACAAAACGAAGAACTGGTTTGCTGCCTATATGCATCACTTTTATTTCTGAATTGTGTTATGTCAATTTCGTAGAGTACCACCAAGCTGAATCTACCTTAACTATTAGGTGCTCTTTCAATTTATATTCTGACATTCTGATATTGTTTACCATTTACTTTTGCATAAATCAATAACAATGGTTACCGATTACCATCAACCATCATCTTCCAGATTGTGGATGGTGCCATATTGTGGATTTTATCTGTTAACAACATGCTTTATATTTACAGTCAAGCCACGCACACTGGTAGGAGCAACGTTCCTGAAATTTCTAGAAGGTATCCTGAGTTGTCCCCTTCCAGTTGCCATTTAATCTGTTTATTTTTATTTTCTTGAATATTTAAGGTCGATTAGGAAGGGTTGGAACTTAGCCGTAATGAAAACTTGTATTTACAAGATTATAGCTTTTAATTTCAAGTTGTTGTCTTCATTTATCTTGGATTGCTATTAAGTAACTATTGCATTCATATCTGGCAGAAAACGAATCAGCTTTCGATCTTCTATATTGCATAACTTTCGTGCTGATGGATCGTCAATGGCTTTCTATGCGTGCTTCATACATGGATTTTAATGTATGTATTCTTTAACCTCAGAGCTCTATGGCACAAGAAAATTTAATTCAAGTCTAGAAATTTGTTCAGAAGGGAGAGTAAGAGGAGAACGCATGCAAGAATAGACAATTATAAAAACCTATGCCACTCTTGATATGGAGGAAAAGATATCTTGCAATTGAGGACTAAAGACGTTTGAAAATTGTTAAGCAAAGAGGATATGGAAACTGTCATGATTCATGTTTTTACATAAAAATGATTAGGGAGAAATAATCTTATATTGTTTAATTTAAAAACCAACGAGGTGTTTGTCTAGTGGTGTAAGGCCCACTAGATCCCCAAGTACCGCATAGGCCAAAAGTCGAAAGTTCGATTCCTGAGAGTGACATCTATTGGAAGGGACAGTCACACACCCCAAAATGGATTAATTCCTTACCCATAGGATCGGGGATACCCTTGGTTATACCCCAAAAAAAAAAAGATAGTCTTGGAGATGATCCTGATCTCTTTACTTGGTAATTGAGCTTTACTTCTTGGTTTATATTGGGATTGGCAATCTTTGCTTTTATATCTTTTACTTCATAATTCAACAGACAGTGATGAAATCTACACGAAGTCAGCTGGAGAAAGAGCTTCTTGTTGAAGACATAACACGCCTTGAAGATTTACCCTCATACAAACTACTTTCATCATAGATTTCAAGAACCTAGCTCTAGCTAAAAATGTCTTTTTGTACATGACACAATGCTCCTCATTATAATCTTCACTCCAGTCAATCCAGCATTCAATCTTCTAACATTTTTGGCAAATTCAGCTGAAAACATGTAAACTGATGCGAGCTTAACCGTGACGGCGATAAGGTTCGAAATGCAACAGCTAAGCTTTTAGTGTAGTTGGATGATAAATATTGTTGGCAGACACATTGCCAAGAGTCTGAAATGTAAGTGTTTGGTATTAGATTTTAATGAATTGTTGTTTGCCACTTTCCCTATATATGAATTTTTAAGTGCAGCTTGCAGCATTGTATTTTTCAGGTAGATTTTGAAGATGTTAATAATGCCATATTTGTTTTGAGTAATAGAGTCAATGGTGCATTTTTGTTTTGAGTAATAGTGTTAGTACTGTAACAACCTATTACTGTTATGAAATAAAATAAGAACAAGTGGAGAATTGACATGAGAGAAGGGGGAGTTCAACTTTTTTGGGGTAACATCCACATCACTCTATATGACCATTTAGGGGTGTAAAGGTTCGGTTTCATTTTTGGTGCAACTCAAGAACCAAATTGAACAGATGGATATGACTTAATTTCGTTTGGTTAATGATAAATTTTTATGTAGGAACTAAATCGACCATTGATGTTTCGGTCCTTGGTTTTCTTGTTTTATTTTTTACATTTCATGTATCATATGCAGAGGTTAGAGGTGTCAAAATGGGCAGGCCAAGGTAGGTTGGTCTGCCAAAGTCCAAAAATTTATAGGGCTTGTGTATTATTTTTTATACTTTTTATTGAATTTGAGCTTTTTAGCTCGGACCGATTGGACTATAATAAAACTTGGCTCGGGCCAGGCTTACCCAGGCGGTTCAGGCTACCCGTTTTCCTTATTTTTTAATCTTTTTTTGGGACATTTAACTTGGTAGTAAGCAGTAAGTAAAAATTATCTTACAAAATAACTTATAATAATAAATATTGGGAAAAAGTTCACATAACCTCAGTAAACAAAAGGTTATAATATTGGGAAATATTGTGAAACGTGAATAAAAGAAAAATTCAAAAAACAAAAGGTTATAAAATGTAGCAATTTGATTGGTTTGGGACGGTGATCTCTGTCCCAATGAAATGTCTAATTGCTCTAAAGTGTGTAATTTCATAGCATCTCTATAATTCAGTGATTTAAATTACGGATCGCATCATCTGATACGGCCACAATATTGTGTTTGTGATGAACATCACAAACACATTACACCGCAATTGTGGTGTGACGCTGAATCACAATGGCGCGGTCACATCAGGCCGGAGTGCAACCACATCAGATCATATTCCGGCCGAATCAAATTAAAAAATATTTATTTAATCACAAAATAATTCACACAACAAGGGCCACAATCTACCTCCCAATGACGAGAATCGCAATAACCGCAACCACAATTTAAAACACTGCATCAATCATTTCATAAATGTTTTGAGATTCTGGATGCTCCCTATCTCCCATAGTAAATTCATGAAATGAACCATTGATTTCAATGGAACTAACACCAGGTTCTTTACTAGCCCCTACATCTTTCATACTTCTCCTTATATCAGCAACATTACTCCATCTACTTGCTTCTGCATATATATTTGACATTAGAACATTATATCCAAACTTTTCTGATTCCAAAGATAGAAACTTTTTTGCAACCCATTCTCCTAACTTCACATTTTTATGAACCTTGCATGCACCAAGAAAAGATCCTAATACAGCATCATTTGGCTTCATAGTCATGTTTTGAATCAGTTCCATAGCTTCATCAAGTAATCCACCTCTTCCAAGAAGATCCACCATGCAACCATAGTGCTCAACTTTTGGCACCAAACCAAAACCATGCACCATTTTATGGAACACCATTTTCCCTTCTTGCACCAACCCTGCATGGCTACAAGCATGAATAGCTCCAATGAATGTGATATCATTAGGGAAAAGTCCTAGTGATTCTGTTTCTTCAAGGAGTTTCAATGCTGCATAACCATGACCATGTATTGCAAAACCTGATATCATAGCATTTAGCATTGCAATGTCTCTTATAGTTGCTGCATTGAAAATTCTATAAGCCATATTTATGTCTCCACATTTTGCATACATGTCCACTAAAGAGGTTTTTAGAACCAAATCTTCTTTGATTCCTTCTTTGTTTATGTAAGAATGAATCCACTTACCCTTTTCAAGGGATCCAACTTTTGCACATAACACAATGAGACTAACCATGGTTAACTCATTTGGTCTTATTCCATTGCAATTCATTTGGAAAAATGCATCAAATGCTTCATCTATGGTGTTGTTTTGTGCATAAGTAGAAATCATTGCACTCCAAATTGTTAAGTCTTTGTTCTTGGTGCTGTCAAAAACAGATCTTGCACTTATAACATCACCACATTTTCCATACATATCTATAAAAGCAGTGGCTAAAACAAGTGAAATGGTAAATCCATTTCTTAAGGTGAAAGCATGTAGACACTTACCAAGTTCTAGAGATTTTGCATTGCAACATTCTTTGACAAAACTAAGGATTGTAACATCATTTGGAAAAATACCCTCTTGTAGCATTTTTGTAAAAAGTCTTGTAACTTCATATAAATCATTGAAATGAATGTAGCCTGAAATCATAGCAGTCCATGAAATTATACTAGCCTCAGATAAACCATCAAAAACCCTTCTTGCATAAGATAAATTTGAGCATTTAACATGCATATTTATCAAAGAAGTACTTAAAGAAGCTTCTGATTTCATATAATAGTTCATATTCCTTATGACATAAGCATGCATAGCTTTGCACAATTTCAAGTTACCAAGTTCTGCAAAGACATGAATGGTGCTTATAATTGCACTTTCACTAGGCTTTACTTTCATAATATGCATATCTCTAAGAAGATTCAATGCTTCTTCAAGAAATCCACTCCTATGATAACTTCTAATCATTGTACTCCAAGAAACAACATCTTTGTTATCAATCTTATCAAATAATAGTCTTGCAGATTTCGATTTCCCAACCTCACTATACATCATGATTAATGCATTGCACACAAAAGCATCACTTTGGAATCCACTTTTCACCACAAAACCATGCACCTCTTGTCCTTGCATTGTTGAAGGGATAAGGCTGCATGATTTGAGAACAGATGGTATGATGAAATTGTCTACTTCGGCGTCTTCTTTACGCATGTCGGCGTAGATTTTCACTGCTTCTTGTGGGCAATTGTTGTTGTTGTAAGATGTTATTAGGAAGCTTTGGATTGCTTCAGTGCTGGAATAGGACTTAAGTGATGGAAAAGGGAGTTTATGGTGACTGAAATTCAAACATGTTTTGATGAAATGGCTATGGATTTGTTGTGTTTCTTCAAGGTTATTATGCAGTTCATGTTTCTTCTCTTTTGCTAGGATTTGATTGAACTTCAAAGTTGTGCTTGTTGTGACCATAGTGAGAGTTACTTCAACCTTCTCTTCCACCTTTCATTCAAGATTA
Organism: Lupinus angustifolius; assembly: GCF_001865875.1. Taxonomy (NCBI): domain Eukaryota; kingdom Viridiplantae; phylum Streptophyta; class Magnoliopsida; order Fabales; family Fabaceae; genus Lupinus; species Lupinus angustifolius. The sequence continues at coordinate 1,007,043 of NC_032020.1, read as the reverse complement.
CAATTCAAGAAGAGATGAGTTTGTTCTATCACCAAGATATTCTATAATATGTCAGATATTTTGTTGTAAGATGTAAGAAAGTTGGAGTAGCTCCTGTCGTAGAAAAGATGGTAGAGTCGTATTTTAGGTGGTTTGAACATATATGGAGAGATCGATAGAAGTTTATGTAAGGAGAGCAGATCAAATGAAAGCTAGTTCAATTCCTAGAGGAAGGGGGAGACAAGGAAAATGATAAAGGAAGACTTAGAGATAAATGTTTATCGATAAATATGAGTTATAATAGAGTATTATAACAATGTTCGATCAATTTAACCGACCCTAACTAATCTGATAAAAATTTGGTTGCTAGAAAGTTAAGATTTTAAATTATTAGTGTTAAACTTTTAACTATCAACCAATTTTGTATCTACACAAAAATATTTAAAATATTATGTGATGATGTGTAATCAAATGATAGTGTAAGATAAGTTATGCCGATAAATTTAGAGGAAAAAGATATATACATTATTAAACTTTATATTGCTATCACATTATCTATTATTCATTTTCAATCATAATTGACTTTATAAAAGTAATTAAAATTAATGGTAAATAATACATTAATTATGTATAAATAAATTTACAACATCAATACATAGATATTACACTCGTAACTTTATTCCTATTTTTGCATATATTTTCTTACCATGATTGTCCATTTTACCTACTCAATTTGACTTGGCTTAGTAAATATTCTTGTATTAAAGGGTATATGCACATTGCTTTGCTTCAACTTGAACACTCATCTTACATAATCCTATAGTTATTACATGGAATGACACACTTTTTGGGATAATAGATGTATTCTCTCGATCCATGTCCCAAATTTTGTCCCAACTCATAACAATGAAACAAAAATATAAAAATAAAATAAATATTTTTTAAATTGACATAACATATATTTCCGATGTAACAGTTGGGATGAGAGAGAAAGAGTGAGTAAATTGTGTTTGTTTTTGAGTGGGTAATGTGAGAGTTAGTTTGACTTGTGTGGTTGTTATGTTGAGACAACAGATAAGGAACAATGGGTCATGCTCTCAAGATAACAAATGCCACCTAAGGTTTGGATTCAACATGACATCTAAGATTATTACATCACTCAAACTAACCTTTATGTTTATTTTTTATGGATGAAAAATAATTTACTAGTTAAATAAAGGATGAAAAATTGGAAACAAAAATTAAGTCACTAGTTGAAAGTTTGATATTTTCTTTTTAATTTATCAAGTTGCCACATTAGCTATAATTATATTTGTGTGAGACATTTCATTTAGTCACTCAAGTACATCATATAAAATTAACATTAAAATAAAAAAAAATTGAGTTATACATACTTTACATAGGCTTGGTTGATTGAGATTAAAATATGATATTATAATCAAATTTTCTATAACAAAATCATACTAGTATCACATATATAGTCTTAAGTGAAATCTTAGTGTTCATGAGAATTAGGACTCTAATCCCTTAGGCCAATTCGATAAGGAAGATCAGAGTCCACACGAGCGATAAGACAAGAAAATACTCATAGAAATAGATAGAGCGGATGAAAGACACAGGGTAAAATATGGTATTCAAATCTCTCCCTCAATGACAAAAATGAGGCATCTAATGTAGAAGCTGAATTTGAAAAGGATATGCAAGATGGAAGAATCATATGAGTTGAACAAATAAAAAATTTCAAAAGGAGACAAATGTAACACCCCAATTCAAATTCAATTGGAATAGATAGATTTTCATAAAATGTTTTGCAATGGAATTAAAATAGAGCAAAAATTACAAGTAAAAATGTTTCTTTTAGTAGAATATTATGATATTGTTGTTCATTCCATATAGTAGATCTCATCTAGTGGAATAAAAGCTTGATTGTTGTATTATTATTGACTATAATCATACATTTTTTCATTGCTTTCAAAAACTAAATTATTGTATCACAAACTTGCAACTTCAAAAAACATTTTGAAATGAACATCCTTGAGGGTTACATAGTGACCAAACAAAAGATACATTGTTATTAGGAGATATCATTTCCCTCACTATTGCTTCTCTCCCAATTGGTTGGACCGTAGATGTGATGATTTACTTCACGAGCGAGGTCTCTGGTTCGAGTCTAGGTTGAAGGCATGATCGTTCTACCATGAAGCCATTTGTATAAAGCAACAGGAAGTAAGCACAAAGAACACCTACACCAATTAACTAAATAGCTAACAAGAACATGTAACAAAATCACAAAATATGCACCTAATACATGTTTCAACCATGTTTCACAATCACAACCATTAATCCAAATCCAATGAGATTAGTGAACTCTACCCATTATAGGACTCATGGGTTATAAAGCAATCACCATTATGAACCACTCTCACATGATTTCCCAATTGTAAATGGCTTCTTCCTACCCAAATTTATCTTCCTTTGTACTCCCACTCTTCTTTTTTTATCGACAATTATTAGTATGCTGGTACTTTTGTTGTGGGTAAGACTCAAACCCTCAACCTCCTTCACTCACATCTTTCACCCTAACCATCTTATAACTCCCTTTTTTATTGTTGGTGAGACTCGAACTCACAACCTTCTGTATTCCGTTCCTTAAGCCCTTCATCCTCACTGTCAGACCACCTTATGACTCTACTCTTATCATGCTCAATCATATCTTAATTAAGTTCTCAATGAAATCTTTAAGGTTCACTAGAGAAGGGCATCATACTACACTGCTCTGTTCAAGCAATACAAACAAATCCTAAGCATGAAAAAGCTTTTGATCATATGGCTTATGCAAGAAGGGATGCAGCATAACTGAAATGTGGCAACACATCTAAACAACCCAGAAAATCAAATCCAAATTGTTTGAAAAATCAAAAACCCATTACAGAAGATAAAAAAAACAACTATAAGAGATATATACAGTGCTGAGAAATACTTCAAAGTTGAAATTTTAAAAGCACTTAATAAAAACAGATAATTCAAGGCAAAGTGTCAGCCAAATAGAAGATGCTGTTGATTAGCAATTGTGAGAAATTTTTAAAACAAATATACACAAATCTTTGTTTATGATCTATCATTTGGAAAACAAAAACAAAAAAATCATTTATGTCCCAAATCTCAAGCTATAGTATGCTACAACAGCACCACAATATAAAGTGAAAGGTCAATGTTTGCACTATGGTAATGTAAACAGGGCACATGTTACAATAATTGAATAGTAATATGCTACAGTCCTGTACACAACTTCTTTTCTCCTATTGCATGCATCAATCATGTAAAACTTGCAAGCCATATTGGCAATCCAACTTCAAAGTCATTTTGAGCTGTACTGCTTTTTAAATCGGGTCAAACATCGTTACCACTTAGAATTAAGTAGTGAACTACTAGTAGTGCTAAGAGCCCATTTCAACTATTGGCAGCAATGTAAGTATACAAAGATCAGTCAGCAATGTTGGTATGATAAGCATGTATATAAGTGATGCTCATAGAAATCAGTCAGCAATGTTGGAACAAGTAGCTATCTAGTAATGCACACTGTACCTGCATACTCGAAACATAGTAGCTCTCTAGTTTTATATGATTAATATTTTTTATTCACAAGATATTATTCCTTCAAAAGTAAATCCAAAATATTTGCACCGAGTACGGCCTATTTATATTCAGCTCACAATATATAGAGACAGCACATGAACAAGAAGGGCAAAATTACTCAATTGGTTAAATCTAAACAAAAGGCTGTCCAAAATTCCATTTATAAAATGTCACAGACAGCAATTAAAATTGGTTTGTGTGCAATGGTTTGAAAATAGAAGAAAAAGCAAAATTGACAAATTTAAGACAGAACAGTCAACAGCTTTTATGCAACAGGGAACGAAAGGAACCTTGAACTTTTTAGATTTTAACAAGATAAATTTCAGTGCTTTCCAAAAGGAGAGACCCATCAAGTCATAATTGATATTCAAATTTCAAACTCAAACAGGATATCTCAGAAACTCAAAATCGACAATTGATCTATTTAATCTACAAAACTTCACAAAACTCCCTCTTAGCATATGCAAAACAGCCATTTTGGATCCTCATAAATCATAATCCACTAACAGGCATAATAAGTATTCATGAATCATCATAACAACCAAACAGCCATTATAAGACATGCAAATATTATGCCAGAAATATCTTATCAGGGTCATGGACACTTGACACAATGATGACCAAGAGAATAGAGAGCTTACCAGAGACAATAAGATGCAACAAATAAGCTTCAACCGGGATTACAGCACCTATTCAACAAAGAATAATACAAAAAATAAAAAAATAAACAAAATAAAAATTCAGTCAAACTCAATTAAAATCAACAAAAATCAAAATGAGATTGAGTAGATAAGAATACCTAGAGTAGATTTAAGATAAGTGCACAACTCACCAAGCAAGAGCTATGGAGGTGAAGAAGCAGTCATATGAGGTGAAATGCACAGCTATCAGAGAGTAAGACACAAAGTAGGCAAGCGAGGGATTTCATGAATCCCACTAAATCAGAAGAAATTGTGAATTTTTTATTTTTAGTGATGAAATACCCTATTAAAACACTTGAATTTTGTAAAATGACTGTGTTATGTATCCAAAAAGAAAATAAAGGATCTTAAATCTTTAAAAAAATTACATTCCCACACTTAAAGTCCTTATCCAAACACAGCTAAGAAATACTTGAGAAGCATATATATATATATATATATATATATAACCATATTATTAACATCAGTGTTACATTTTACCACAGGACAAATATCTATATTTCGAAAAGGATTATAAATCTCAAGTTATTTTCACAACTTTTAAAGTACAAAACCACCTGGATCAAGTGTATGAACAAATATTGGCAATTCCAAACTAAAAGACGTAGGAAAGTACATGTTAAATTCAAGCAACTTGTTGATTTTGATATATTTCTGCTATTGAGTGTGTCAAAATGATAATATGAACTAATAAATTACAACTTACAGACCCTAAGCTAAAATCTACATGTCAGTACAATGTTGCTTATAGAAGCAGCTAGTAAGTAATGTGCATTGTTTAAGAATTTTAAACATCCTATAAATCTTTCAAAGGAAAAGGTGAAGGTCCTTTGGCCTCTACTCTAAGGAAGAAATCATTTCTACAAATCCTAGAGCCTTATCTAGTTTACCATAACGGGTAAGAAGTCGAATCATTAAAATGCAATGTTCCTTAGATGCTTCAATTTTATATCTAGAAATTAAATTGAAGATCCTTAAAGCATCTTCAACAAGTCCTGCTCTATCACAGATAGATAGAACAGCTTGAAAAGTGAAGGTGTTTGGAGAACAACCATTTGAGACCATTTGATCTAAAAGGTCAATTGCATCTCGATACAATTTTTTGTACCCGTAGGCTCTTATAAGAGCGGTCCATATCATTGAACCTTTAACAGGAACTGCATCAAACACCAACTTCGCCTTCTCAACAACTCCACAAGTCCCATACATATTGATAAGTTCGGCAGAAACATAATGAACTGAGGTGAAATCTCTTTTCAATACTTGCCCATGAATCTCCTTCCCAAGCTTTTCAAGTTTTAGTTCACCGCAAACACTTAACATCCTTGCTATGGTGACCGTGTCTGGTCTATGCTCTGTCAATTGCATTGACCTTATGATACCAAGTGCTTCATACATTCTCCCACTTTCTACATATGAATCGATCATAGCTGTCCACAGTATCACATTCCTTTGTTCCACCCAGTCAAATAGTTTTAAAGAATACTCAATCACACCACACTTGGAATACAACACCATCAACGAAGAAACTATAGACACGTGAGGCAGAAAACAATGTCTCAAAGCATAAGCATGAATCTCCTTCCCCTGTTTCAGAGCCCTCGAATGTGCATAAATCGGAAGAGCAGTAGCAATTGCGACAACACCAGGCCGGAACCCCTTCCTCACCCAAATCGTGGACCTGATTGCCTGCTCAAGTCTCCCAATAGATGCATAACCTGACATCACAGCATTCCAAGAACCAACTTTTCTCTCCATCGAGCTATACAAAACCCGTCTTCCCAAACCAATCTCCCCACACTTGCAATACATATCAACCAACGCCAACTGAATCGCAGCTTGTCCAAAGTCCAATCTTGTCTTCAAAATATAAGCATGAACCTCCTTACCTATCCTCCGTGCGCGAACCTTCCCAATCACAGGAAGAATAATAATCACCAAAACCGAATTCAACCTCATTCCATCTTCCACCATCAACCTAACATATTCCAAAGCATCCATAGGCAACCTATTTCTAACAAAACCACCAATCATAGCACCCCAAAGAAAAACATCTCTGTGGCAACTTTCATCAAACACTCGGCGTGCAAGCTCAATTTCCCCAAACTTGAAATACAATTCAACCAAACAAGCATTCATAACCACACTAGATGGCAAAAAACCATTCTTAATCAAAACCCCATGAACCTTAAACCCTTCTAGAATCGAATTCGAACCTGCAAATCCGGAAACAACACTTCGAAAACGACTCTCATTTAGTTCCAACTCCAAAGCCCTCATTTGGGCATGAGTTGTTGAAGTTGAATCCCATGAGAGCAATGGAGCGTTGATGTAGATTTTTCTAGGGGTTGATGGATTTACAGGAATGCCCTTTTGGTGAATGTGAATGGAGAAGGGTATTTTGGTAAATGATGATGTGGAGAGGGAGAGAGGTTGTTGATGTTGGAGTAAGAATGGTGATTGGGGTTTGAAATGGAGAGTGGTGAAGGAGTGAGAGTGAAGAAGAGATGAAAGAGAACTTTCCATTTAGAATGGAGCAAAACAAAATGGGGGGCTTCAAATTTTGAAACCCAGCCATTTTATATTTGGCTAAACATCGCATCAATACACCAACGGGTACTGGTTCAAGTAATACATGTTTAATTTCCATTAAGCAAAGTCTCAGATTCAAGTCTTGTGGATAGAAAAAATATCCGCTGGGAAAGTTAGTCCCACATACCTGTGGATGTTTCCGACTCGAACACGATTGCCTCCAGTGTGAGGATACATGTGGCAAACAAAAAAAAACATCATATCAATACATATAAAATACCATCATACCAAGAATCCAAATAGGTTTCTTTAGCTCGGTATTTGTTCGAAACTGGATTCATTATTTAGTTCGATAAACTTGGTTCATAAACCAAATGAGTCGAACTTGAGCTGGAAAATGAGCTCGTTTAACTATTTAAGTTGTCCAAATGAACCAATTCGAACTGTCGATCAGTTCGCGAATTTTAACTTAGCTGAACTCGAGCTAAAAAATAACTCGTATTGAACTCGAGTCGAGTTTCGAGTCGAACCAATTCTTATCGAGCTGAACTCTAGTTTGACTCAGTTCGGCTCGTTTCCAGCCCTAGGTTTCCCGCCCATTTGTTGGCAAATACTGATTGATCTGAGACACATAGACATAAAGTTTAAGAGATAGAAGATCCATATTGCAATATTCCATTCGGATGATAAATTATTTTTTACATTTGAATTCTCAAATAATGATATAATAAACAAACCTTGATCTCATTACATGATATTAAATATATGAATTGAACGATGTTATAATATATTATGGTTATTTTTATTGAGAAAATATTAAACTCTAAGTCATTCTTTTTTTATGGTTTTTTATAACATCAACTTCTTTTTGAAATTGAACTAACCTAACAATGTAACATGATAACGAGAATCAGACCACACCAAATTGGTTGATTCAACTCGTGAACCAAACCCCATATTGATATAGTATAACAATTATATTAGTTATGTAATCATACTATTCTTCTAACATGTTTACGACCGATATGGTATTAATGATATGGTAATTAAAATGGATTTCTATTAATTCTCAATGCAAATGGATAAATGTAAGAGAGGGCTATATTCTTCACATTAGTCTATATTCTTCACCTTTTCCACTCATACAATGTGCAATATATATATATATATTTCGATTCAACTTAAGATCACTTTTTTGCTTTGATGTTTAGACAAGGTTTTGATCTTGATAATATCAATTCCTTGATATGGAGCTTTTGATCTTTTATTCATTCAGCCTTTACTCTCATATTGGAGTATTATGGTTATTTATTAAATTTAATTTTATCACTATTTATACATAATTTAGTAGGTATCATGATGAACTAGACATGTGGTTTTAGTGTAACAAGATCAGGAACTTCTCATATCAAATAATTAACGGTTTTGAATTTTGATTATAACATAATGGCGTCTTTTCGCAACCAACAAGATGTTAATATAGTAGTTTAAGGCTCTGTTAGATTCTAAAATGACCAATAAATTAATGGTTTAATTCCTATGAGCGATATCAATGATAGTGCAAAAAAATGTTTTTTTTTGCAAATATATTATAACCATAATATTAGTGGTCTTGTATAAGTGTTAGCAATCTCAATGTGATTGCAAATAAAAGTGAAAAAAGCTATTTTTCCCTAAAGTTTTTTATAATATTGATTTGGGAGAGAGGAGTAGAGATTAAATTAGCAAAATAATAAGTTAGAAAAAATGATTTAAAATAGCCTTTGAATGTCGGAAATAAAGATTCTTTAAGGAGTTCGAAGGATAATGGAGAATGGAGAGTGTTGTTTTCAGGATTTAAACTCATCACGTGTAACTTACAAGACAAACAACCTTACAATTACGCGAAAGACTCATCCTCAACGATACATTTCCATAGTTACAACTCAAATAATTCATCTAGTTGGTTTGTACAAAAATAATTCAATGGACAACTCATCTTACAATTTATATCATACATTTTGACCACAACCTCTCCACCCTATAAATCACACAAAATTGAGTGTGCTACAATCTTTTTCAAAAGGTGGTTGAAAAATGAAATGTGCCTAGTTTTATAACACAACAAATGCACTCAAAATTGAAGTAACAAATGTCAAAATGTTTGTGAAAGATCCACCTTTGTAGAATTGTGACAAACAACTTTTTTTTGGTTTCCCACATGTATCATCGCACTAGAGGCAATCCTGTTCGAGCCGGTAATATCCACAGGTACGTGAGGCTAACTCTCCCAACGGGTATTTTTTCCATCCACAAGACTCAAACTCGGGTTCTTGATTAAGGAAAATCAAGCATGTACCACTTAAACCAACGTCCGTTGGTCGTGACAAACAACTTGAGTATGTGGAATTGGCAAGAGATGGAGCCAATGTTGTCCCATTTATGATGCTGCCATTTTTACCACCACTGTTCACCACAAATATCAAGAAAACAAATTAATAATTAAGGAATAAGAAAGAACACTCCACAAGGGCATGAATAATAGTTTAAATTGTGATACACAAACTCAATTATGACTGAAATATTACAGATTTGGTAATCAACCGTTATTAGATAAACAAGAATCCTAATGTCGAGTTTTGTTAGATGATACAAATCATAAGCATTAGGATTTATCTGCTATTTGTTTTGAATTACAAAACAATTGATCTAATTACTCACGACTTATAAGACTTCTGAAACTGATAATAGACATGGACTTAGCCTTCATTTGGAAGGGTAGAAATAGAAGAGAAAGAGAGTGAGAGGAGAGAAGTTGAGGAGAAATATTTTCTTTCTCTTATTTGGTTTACGAGAGAGTTTGAGGGAGGAGAGAAAAAAAGAAGAGGCCCCCACAAAATCTTTTTCTCCTCCCAAGTGAAGAGAAAATGAGAGGAGAAGAGAGACTCCAATCTATTATCTCAAAATGTGTCTCAAACCATGTCCTACACCAATAATATCGAAACAAAAAATAAAAAATAATGAACATTTTTTTTTTAATTGACATGAAATATTTTTATTGATGTTTGGCATGATTTGAAACATAATTCGGGATAACAAATCTTTATCCAGTGAAGAGTGAGGAGAAAAATCAATTATTTCTCTTCTTTTTTTATACAACCAAACAACACTAAAATCTATTCTATTTCTCATCTATTTCTCTCTTTTCACTCTCTTTCTCACATATTTCTTTCTTCTTATTTTCTTCTTCCAACCAAACCAAGCATTAATGAGTGGATAATGACCTATAGGGGATACCGAGAACATTCTAACTTAACGCATAATGAATAGTTATGGTTCCCAAGACACCAAATCACAAATAGTTTTCAATCCTCCCCATCATAGAGAAAACGAAAGTCCCAAAAGGAATTTAAGATTTGGCTGAGGAAGTTCGTCATAACAAAACTCTCTCAAAAGGTATATCGAAGTAGCAGATCTGATAACATGTATTCAGATATGACTTTGTATCTCGTTTTATATGATGTGTGAGAATTATGAGATTTAAGATCCTAGTATTGGTATTTAACCAATCATAAAGAAATCTCCAATAATGACTGCATTGCAAATGCATTAGCCGTAGTTTCCGACAATTACACTAAGTGCTACATAACCACACCTATAACCACAACCACGATTTAAAACCATGATAGTCATTTTATATGCAGCAAATGGAGAGGTTTTCAGGCAAATTGGATGAGAATTTGATAAATGACATTATAAATATGTAATGTAAATAAGAACAAGACAACTAGAATATATACAACAACGACTAAGTCTTTATCTCAGGTAGAGTCGACTACATAGATGGAACGACGTCATAATGCTCTATCATACGTCATGTTCATTGACAACTAGAATATATATGATCGGGAAAAAGATTGAGATCATACCTTCCAGGAAATATGCAGGAACCATGACATGTAACAATGTTTAATATCACAAACAATAACTATAATGCCATTAAATTATTTCATAATTTCAATACACTTATTTTGATACAAATGATAGATAAAAAGAGTGCAATGACTAAGATGTACTCATATTTCAAGGGCTGAAACATGAATTTGCCATTCTATATCTAGTTCATAATCACATGATACACGGTTCTCTTTGGTACGGGTACATAGTACGCAGTGTTAGCATTATCGGGAGTTGCGACTAAAGCTCGTAAAGATATGTTCGGACAATGGACCTAATCTCGAATCTTCATTATAAAGCTCGCAAAGATATGTACTAATTGCGAGTCCGGGGTATTGTTAAGGACATGTCTGATCAAGTTACTATTGTAAGTGTTAGCATTATCGGGAGTTGCATCGGATTCGGTCACTAAAATAGGGATATTGGTGAAGTTCAGATATGACATAGCAAAATAAGCAGCATCAATAACTGCATCAAAAACATTAGTATAATGCAGTAGAGTGTTGGCATCAACAGCTTCTTTATTAGGCGGTAAGGGGCGAAAAAGAGCGTAATCCAACAGGATCTCAAGAGTCGGATATGTCGGATCTGAAGAGTAAAAGCACGGAACATTAACAAATTATATCGTGTTATAGTCTTATTCTAGTATTTGGTAGACGTGTTAGAACAGGACGAAACAAAACAAAACATACGAATTATGCTCTTGTTTGAAAATAGTATAGAACATAACATGAGATTGAAAATTTGGACATTTTGGTTACATTAAAATATGAAATATTATTTGTGTACTTAGAATTTGTATTCGATAATATTACTTATATAGTTATGTTATATACAACTATATTCGTATTATTCTTTTGTTCAAGGTGTAGCCTTGTAAAAAGGCTTTATAATGAAAAATATATTTATATGAAGAAATTATGGTAGCCCTTTTTTTGTTACAATTATGGTATAGTCTAAAACTACGGTTCGAACTAATGATCTTAAATACAACTAAATTACTGTTATATACTAATGAGTTAAAATTATTTAAATACATTCTAAATCAATGATTTAAATATATACAAAACCATCATCCATGAGTTTAATTTCCTGAGGGAAAATATAGAAGGGGCACAATTACATTAACAAATCTTATATCCATCCGTTTGATTAATTGAAGGAACTTATGTTGATATTATTTAAGAGTAAAAGATGAATACATTAACAATATAAGAGATTTTACTGATTGTATATAATGATTTAAATAAAAGAGTTTTTACTAATTGTATATTATTTAATCATCATTAATTCTTAAAGTAATACAACAGTAAATAATATAATGATTGTGTATAATGATTTAAATATATACAACATCACCCAAAGAGAAATAGGATGGAAGTTTATGAACTTATGGACCCTATTACTAGGGTCCACATATATTGTGTCACTCCTGTGTTAAGAATATGATTGATCAGAAAAATATTTAATAATTACAATTTTAATTTAAATAATTTTTTCAACCAATAAGATGTAATGGTATATGAAATAGTACAAAAAGCAAAACAATAGATATATTCTCCTATTACTAACATTTAAGTTGAGAGTAGGATTGCTTGGGTGTGGTTATATTGGGTTTGGTACAAAGTCACCTATAATTATGAGTAAGACATAATATTTTTAATAAAAAATTCTTCTATTTATGAGTCTTTTTTAAACCAATGGGGGACCATCTTCTCGCCATACCAAACACTTTATTGGATTGCTCCCCTTAAATCGAACGCTAAATCTTCATCATTTTCTCATTTATACATACTTTCATTCATCTTATCTGATTCTATCTTGAGATTTTGCACTTAAATACACCTAACATCCTACACAAAGAAAAATGGTTTGGCAGAATTTATAGACTAGGATCAACATTGTAAACATATATAAGCTTGAGAGACCATGGTGAAACAACACAATTGATGTAAAATACCAAATGAGCAATTTCATACCTAATTTAGGTCTCTAGTTTTTACTTTAAGTTTCTTTATACTTAAAAATATTAATGAGTCCTCAGAAATATAAATAGAGGGAAAAAATGTACTCACAAATATTTTAAGAGTGTAAAGTTTTATATACTGAAAATATATCATTTACGATTTATATTTAATTATTATTGACTCTTAAAAATATAATACAAATGAGTAATAATTATTCTACTAAAAACATATAAATCTTTACATTTTTTTTTGGATATACACTCATAAATATCTACTCCTACTTCCCCTTCTCACTAATAGGTTTTTCTTTTTAACTTAAAATATTAAATTAATTAAAAGCCAAGAAAATACTCATTTTCACCCCAAAATCCAAGATGGGGTGGATTTCTGAAATTAAAGTTTGGGAGGGTTTATTTTGGAAAATTTTATTTAAAATGACATTATTGTTATAAATTTTCTCAAATTAGTCTCAACTTGTTGTAAGATAGATCACATAGGGGGCGAATCGAGTGAGAGCATAAATGAAAACATTCTACAATGACTATCAGATAGTAATGGACGGTCGAGATTAGGTTTTGAAGTTTTTGTGCTGCAAAAATACGGGATCTAAATATAATTTTAGAGGTGGTGCACTCAAAAATCACATAACAACCTAAATACCAAAATGCAAAAACAATGTTCAAAACTCTAATATTCAAGAAAAGCAAAACTAAAGTAAATAATACAAAAAATCTCTATTATTCAACTCACCTTGGGTATGCAAAATCTCCTCCAAAATACACTTGTAAAAACTCATTTTCCACTAATTGATAGATATATAGAATCAAAAGCTACCCTCTAGTTGGTTGAACATAACTTCAGTGTTTTCATCTTCATAGATATTTTCTGTTCTATCCACTGTATCAATCTTGATTGATAATCCACCTTTACCAATGGCACCATCAGATAAGCCAATGAGTGATGCATAAACTTCATCTTCAAGAAATCCTGACTGTCTCAACAACCCGATTAAAGTCTCGGCGCTTCCCTTGTCATCTTGCTTGCGACAAAGCTCGAAGAACGCAGACACTTTTACGGGGTTTGGTCTCCAAGTCTTCGGAGCACCAGCCATAAATGCTTCTTTCAAGCAGGACAATGCCTCAGAAATTCTCTGATTAGAAATATGTACCTCAGAGAGAATCTCCCATGTACTTGAATACAGATTTTGACCCGATTTCGCCATCTGCTTAAAGATTCCGAGAGCTTTATCTGTATCTCCTTTCTTAGCATACCAGCCTAGAAGATGGTCTCCTATTCTAGAATCATAAGATGACTTTACCGAAAGCCATTCCTCGTAAAGATTTTCTGCACCCTCAATATCACCCAATCTTACCAGAGAAGACATAAAAGCAAGGTATCCCAAGTTTGTTACCCTGCGAAAAATTAATTTATAAATTTTCCATACGCGGTAAACTTCCTCTTTCTTACCAATATTTCCGTATAAAGTAAGGAGATAATGAAAAGGTATTCTATTTCGACCTTCAATGGTAGTTTCAACCTTTCTTATGTATTCTTCTGCTTTTTCAAAGTGACCCATCTTAGTGTATGATTTGGCCAATGTGCTGAACGTAGTCCAGTTAGGGACAATAGTTCGGTCCTTTGTCAACAATTCATACGTTTGTTCCATCTTTTCTGCCAATCCTTGAGATCCACAAGAAGATAACCAGATGTTGTACGAATAAAGATCTAGCTTTACATTTGCTTCTATCATTTCTGAAACCAACGTATCGACTTTATCATATTCCTTAAGGTTCAAGTACATAGTCATCATCACATTAAATGGAAGTGAATTTATTGCATACCCTTTGCTCCTCATTGCGACAAATAAAGATTCCGCCTTTTCCTTCAGTCTAGAGTGCGCATATACATTCAAAAGGGAACAGTAAGTCTTCCTGTCTTTTAACACGTTTTTCAGCCTCCGAAAATATTCTTCCGCACTAGCAACCCCATGAACTTTGGAAATTAGATCTATCTGAACCGCAGCGTCACTTGCAGATAAACCAAACCTCTCTTCTCTGTTGTTCATCCAGTTACATACCTGGAAAATTGGCAAATAGCATTAAAAAATGGTTCGGGGCATTATATGAAAACATTATGAGGCAAAGTACATCAAATCAACAAGCGATGTCATGCATTGAAAAGCTAAATATCGATCTGCCTAATTGAGACTTATTAGAGGAAGCATACAAGAATCAGGCATTGTCGTTTGTTCAAGGTGATAATTCAATAGTTTGCAAGCAACGCGAGGCTCTTTATCATCAGGGTAACTCTTCTCTCGTCATTACTGAGCTCATTGCTACATTCAAGTCCAAGCTTCCTCTTAACGAACTTGGTGATCTTAATTTTTCCTTGGGAATTAAGATCAATCTACCATCGATTTGGGGGACACACCTATCCCAAACATAGTATATTAGAGACTTAAAGCAAAAGGAAAATATGACTGATGCTAAGCCTTTGAACATACTAATGGAGACAGGATTGAAAGTTGAAACTGCCTTATGCAGTAAACAAGGCCTACAAAGATACTCACGACCCTAAAGCTTCAATTTCAGAAGCAGTAAAGAGACTTTTAAGATACCTAAGTGGTATCGTTATTAAACCCTCCGTGTAAATCATGTACCATTAGTACCCTTCTATTAATACAATTTTTCTTATAAAAAAAATGGCATCGTTTAAACCCGACAAAAGTCCACTCATCTTGACATCACTGCCTTCTATGATTAGAGGTAAGGTTGTGTACGAGTTCCCCTCTGGGTAGTGTTTAAGATTATACTTTACATCAAGGGCACAATCCATTTTCAAAGATTTCGAGTTAGCCTTCTATTTCATAACAGATAAGATTCAGCAAATGTCGGTTGAAGTTCATCATATACCTTCAGCTGAGCAAATAACTTATATTCTGACAAAACCAGTCACTCATTCTACATTTCAACATCAAATATACAAAGTCAGAGCCATGGACTCCTCCTCTGAGCTTGAAGGGGTAAAGGTGTTAGAATGAGTTGATGAATTAGTTAGGATTAGTCGGTTACACGAGAATTAGAAGTAGTTAGTTTAATAGATAGATGGGAGCTACTATATATAGTAGCATGCAGTTGTAAACAAATTACAATTGGAGTAATCATTTTCAACCTTGTTTTCTCTATACACTATACCCTACAGAACTCTCTCTTTTCTTCTTCATCAATGATTTACTTATAAAAGTTGAACATTATCTAAGTTATATACAGAATCAATCAAGTTTAAGTGTAATCGCATACAGTGAGTGTCATTGTTCATTCCTTCTATTTTCATAACAGAATCTGACACTAACTCCGACATATCCCATGAATTCGCAAACTTTCGAAAAAATCCAAAAAACAATTAGGGAAAATTACACTAACCATTTAACTTAATTACACCTACCTTCCAAAGGAAGAATAATATGTGATCTGAATATATGTCAGGGTAGTTCCCCAACAACAACCTACGCTTATTCTCCTCAGGTGGGGTTGGTCACATGGATCAATACAAAAGATAAGAAAAGCGGCTCAATACAGGAGGCTCTCACCTAGTGGAGTCTGTATAAACCATTGCTTATTATTGGACCTGACCATGACTATAGAATCTGCGACCACCACCGTGGAGTTCCATTGTTACCAGGGAACAAAGGATCTTCTCCATTAATGATGGAGAGGCAAGTATTTGTTTTTACTCATATTTCCATGGGCAAAAATGTGATTTCACTTTAAACAAAATGATAAAAGTGTCGTTACATTACATGTTATCTTTTACGTGTTATTATGTGACACTTGCTGATGGAGAGTATCCTTACTAGTTACTAGGACACAGGAAAAGTGGAAAGCCATGAGTGAGA
Organism: Lupinus angustifolius; assembly: GCF_001865875.1. NCBI lineage: Eukaryota > Viridiplantae > Streptophyta > Magnoliopsida > Fabales > Fabaceae > Lupinus > Lupinus angustifolius. Next base: position 990,397 of record NC_032020.1, on the reverse strand, counting down.
CAACACATGTTTACTAAAACCTTAAAACAATAGTTCTATGGACCTTATCTACTTATAAACAACTACTTTAGTTCTGCCTTATATCCGATGTGAGACTTCAGACTTTGACTAAACCAACAATAAAACTTAGACAACTCTCATCCATTGCTTATAAAACTTACACAACATAACATAACTACGATCGTTGCGCCGAGACTCACCCTCTATGAATAAAAAAGACTAATCTTTAAAAAAAGAAGAATTGAACCTGAAGAGCAGGGTGATGTTTGTTGCGTTTCCTCATGTCTCTAAGGATTTGACCAAGTTCCCATTTAGTGAGAGTATTTCCTTCAACTTCCCATTGATCCAAAACAGTGGTAGCATCAGAAATCAAATAAGGAACATTATATGAAGAAATTCTTCTGCATACTTCTTTCCAACTATGGGAAATGGGTCTATTGTTATTGTGATTTGAAAGAGAAAGAGTGTGGAAACGACGAAGAGGAAGAGAATAAGAAGAAGAAGAAGAATGGTGAAGATTATGATGAAGAGAAAAGTTGTTTTGATGAATGTTCAAATTCAAAGATAATTGAACAATCATCTTATCTTCTTCCAAATGGAGAGAGAGAAGGAGATTATGTAAGCTTTGTTAGGTTTACAAAACTATTAAATACTCGGTCGTTGTAAATATTTATACATTATTAATATATCATGTTATTTAAATTATTATTTTTTTTTATGAGTAAAAGAGTTAATAGTAAATTATATAATAACAATATATAAAATTCATACATTCTTGTAGTACATATATTTTTTTGAGAATAAGAATAATGTATCTCCTTATATGAGGATAATTTATCTCCTCTAGCCATAAAAATGTGATATGTGTGCTATATTATTTATTTTTAATAATATTTTAATAAAAAATGATAAAATATGACACATGTCATGATTTCACTGACAGGAGGAGATATATTATTCCTTATTTATTAAACTTTTTTGGTGGATAAGTGAAGAATATGGTTTTGGTTTTGCCCCAATTAGAAGAGATTAGATTAGAGGGGAGAGGGCACATAGGCTTATGTAATAATTGCACACACAAATTCTTTTATCATAATACATTTTAGGATGGTTTTGAACAATTTTGAGCACTATATTTTTAGATTATGGTTTTAGTCCAAAAGTAAAGGTTGTATAAGCTTGAACAAAGATAAATAAAACAAACAATTCCAAATTAGAAGGACATCATATAAGTGGGAAAAATTATAGTTTTTCACCACCAAATTTGAGCTTAGCTCATTTATAAAGTTGTTTAAATAATTGTATTTTTTCAGAGGCTAATTTCAACTTCAATCATTTGGTTTAGCTTGACTCATGTTTATCTCTAATTGTATTAGAAAATTAAATTAAAAAAACATGAAAAAAGTTTTAGAAAAAAAAAAGAGATTAAGTTATTGTAAATCCAATGAGTAAAAAAAGAAAAGAAAATGAGATAAGTAGGTTCCTCTAGTTGAATTGTAAATGGGTCCTAGCTTAATGGCTTGTTACACCTTCTCATATCCCCTACAGCGCACGTTAGCCCTTTATCCCCCACCTAAGCGGTGGTTGCCTCCTCATCCTTCTAAATCTCAATTTCACCCTCCACCACCCATTATTCTAAACCCCAATCACCACCACTTCCTCGAACTCTTTCGGTGTGCGTGACTGCTTATTGTTGCTTTCATGAATCGAAACCTTTAGTTTTTTCTGAGATCTAACTGTGTCTTATACAACTAGACAAACTATTCGAATCCTTCACCACCAATTATTCTAAACCCCAATCACCACCCTTCCTCCTCCACCACCACCATCACCAATTATTCTAAACCATCTTCTTATCCTTCACCCATCCCTCGGCCTTTTTCGATGTGCGTGACTGTCCTCTCAAACTGTCACTCCTAACATTGAATGTTTTTTAGTTGTGAGATCTAACAGTGCCTTAAACAACTAGACTAACGAATCGAATCTTTGACCACCTCTCTAATAACATTCACAACATGGCTTCTTCTTCCTCTCCAACTGATCCTTCTCCACCCTTTGCCGTCCCTCTCCTCCCTCCTCCTCCCTCCTCCCGCCGCCTCCCTCCGCCGTGTTGGTCCCCGGAGGAAACCTCCTCCCTTATCGACTCCTACCGCCAAAAATGGTACTCCCTTGGCCGGAGCAACCTCAAGGCTACTCACTGGCAGGAAGTTGCTGACGCTGTAACCGCTTCTTGCCCTAACGTATCTCCTCCTAAAACCGCCGTGCAGTGCCGCCATAAGATGGAGAAGCTTCGGAAGCGTTACCGCACTGAGATCCAACGCGCGAGGAACCTTCCTGTTAAGAAATTCAATTCGGCTTGGCTGCATTTCAATCTAATGGATTCTATGGAGAAAGGTCCTTCTCCTGCGAAATCGGATTTCGTTAAGGTTGATGATGATGACGACGAAGATGATGATGAGGATCATGATTTAATCCACGCGAATTCGCTTTACAAATTGCGAAGGAATGGAATTGGAAGTTCAGGAGGAGGTGGTGGTGGCGGTGGTGGTGATGGTTGGAGAGGTGAGGGAGCGTTTCGGATTAGAATTCCTAGTGGTGTGAGTGTAGCCAAACCTGATTCGAGGTTTTATCCGAAATTTAGTGATGAGAAAAGGAACCCTAATTATGGTTTTGGGGGAAAAGGTGTGAAGGAGGGAAGTGGATTGGGGAAAAGGGAGAGGGAGAAGGATCCGGTGGAGGAAATGGTGAATGCGGTCAAGGTTTTGGCAGAGGGATTCATGAGGACAGAGCAGATGAAGATGGAGATGGCCAGGGAGATCGAAAGAATGAGGATGGAGAGGGAGATGAAGCGAACCAAGATGATTTTGGAGTCACAACACAGGATTGTCGAAGCTTTCGCTAATGCTGTCGCCGAGCAGAAGAAGAAAACTAATCAGGTGCCATCATCACCTGAATCATAGATAACCAATGTGATCGAAGTTTTAAATTACGGTTGCAGTATGCAATCATGGCTTGATTGATAGTCACATCACGTGATGCAATTCACAATTTAAAACTTTGAACACAATCGAGGTTACTTACTTTTGCTGTTTTGCACAAGAAACCTTTGAGTTTTAATGCGAGTTTTCTGTAGTTTATTTTTATTTTTAGTTAGTAGTAGATATATATAATTCGATGTTCGTCTGCAATTTTTATTTATTTATTTAAGTAACTATTGGAGATGTGGAACTTGGGTGAATATAGGTTTAGTATTAAACTTTTCTAGTGGTAAAACATGCTTTTATGTTTCTTGTATTTTGAAGTAAATTATCCATTGTTCAAACAAGTGGAACAGAGTTATAATGATCTGTGACACAATCAATATCTTTGTCAAAATGGTACTATGTATGCTTTGTTGTGTTGAAACCATTGTATCATCCGGTGGGTCGACAAATTTTTGAAAAATTCCGCCGAGGATTTTATTATATAAACTACTGTTTCTTGTTAAGGAGTTAACAGTGTATGTATTTGTGTGTATCACTATCACATTCTCAGAACATAGAAACAGGATCTGAATCATGGGACATTATTTTTTTGTGTTTTCTGAAGCTCTGTTGAACGTTCCTGATTTCCTGTTGTTTCTTATATTCTGATTTCGGGCTTTGTTGAATATTCTTATATTCTGGTTTATCTATAGAGGGTGAGCTTAGTGACCATTAGTTCAAGGGTTCAAATCCTGGAAACAATCTCTCCGCTTGTGGGGTAAGGCATACATCTACTATCCCCAAACCCCACTAAGTAGGAGCCTCGTGCACTAAGCATTTTTTTCCCGTATATTCGGGTTGCGTACCCTTTGTGCTCTTTATGAAATTCTAGAATGTTTGATCTCACATACTTTAATGGCTATACCATATGAAGGTATTCCTGCTATTTCCAACAAATGCCATATGTTCTGGATGAAATGTTTGTGCTTAGAAGTCCCAAGTCCAAACCATGTCATTTGAAATTGGTTTTTGTTGCAATTTGAATATTATGCTCACTAAAAGCTACTCTGGGCAAAAACACTGACTTTTTATTCCAAATTTATAGGAACCTACCTAAGTTTTATATTTAGTTTGTAACATAAAGATACTGATTGTGATTGTCTAAGTCTATTGTTAGAGGTCAGAACAATTTTGACTTGCTCAAAATGTTAACTGGAATTTACTCTTGGTTACTGCAAGATTGCGAAAATTGGAGTAAGGATTAGTTCCTTGCGTCTAGTTAACTCGACAGCTTAACACGAATAAGGCGCGAGCTTTCCTCGACTATAGCGCGAGTAGAGTCTAGCTCGATCATATCATGCTTCATGCTACATGATTTAGGTATTTAGGGTTTATCATACAAAGATAAGACAGAATTATAGAAATATGTAAATTATAGGGTTCTAGTGGGGTGCATGCAATAGAGAAGTACTTAGAGAAGTATGGAGGATCATTAGAAAGGACAATAAACTAAAATCTTTCTAAGGATATTTCGCTAGGATAAGATTGCTTCTCTCGTAACTTCAAGGTCATGAGTTCAAATCTTGGAAATAATTTATTTGCTAGCAAGTGTATGGTCGTGTACATCTACTCTCACCAGATCCTACTAGGTGAGAATCTCGTGGGCCGAGTCCTTTTTTATAAAGAGGCCCTCGATTCATATAATGGATCCTATCTCGTCTTTCTTAACATATAAAGACATGGAAACCTGATACGGATGTGTACTATGTGGTTTGCAACACATACCCCAACGTTTGTGTTATAATTTAATAGAATTGTGTCCGAAGAAAAACGAGGAAATGATAGACTAAGATTTCAATGCTTTGTCAATAAACATGATTTATGGTAGAACATTATAACGTCATTTAACGAGATAAAGACTTGGTAGTTGTTGTGTTTGCAGTTTTTTTGTAACAGCCTTTTTCTAATACTTTCCTGCAAGGGGTGTGGTAGGTTCTTAGTGCAAGAATTGAACCAATTGTATGCATGAATTGAAATGACATTTAGATTCCCAAACTTCAAATTTTGGTGACTTTCTCTTCATAAGTTTTAAATCAGAATTTAAATACCAACAAACACAATTCAACAATTTCTCTTATTCATCTTGTCTATTTTAGTTATTTGTGACCTTTGGGCATGGAGTGACCTACAATTCTCTATCGAGAAAGACTTGTATGCAGACGAAACCATATAGAGACAATCAATAACATCCTGACAACATATTAATATTTTAATTCTAATTAAATTTAATCTTAAATAAATAATAACATCAAAAACCATAAAATATACTTATATCTAAATATGACGTGTTACATGTCTCTCTATACAAGTTTTTCTCTTATCTATCTCATATACTGTAAGTGATTTCTGTGAAAGTGGAGGCTTCAATAATTGTGAAAACTGACCCATCAGTTATGCCAAAGAAAAATGTCTTTACAAAGACAATGGGAGAAGTTATCTCTTGAAGATGTTTTGTCCTAACATTTCCTTATCTCTATGCCTCAACCAATATTAAGATAGTTCAATTACATATCATAAGGCTGGAAAAGAATATAGCCGAATCAAATTAGAGTTACCTTTTAGCTTGAAATTCGACTCGAGTTACCTTTTAGCTCGAGTTCGACTTGATTAAAGTTCACGAATTATTATGTTCCGTTCGAACTATTAATTAATTTTTAAAAATACTGCAAAAATGTTATATATATAAATATAAAATTGTTTATAAAGGAGAGATCTGTTTACAATAATTACACTCAATCACATTCATTCATTTTCTTAAATCTAACAGACCAAATGATTGAATGCAATAAATTATTTAAGATTTATTTTTTCTGTCTCATCATTTATTGCACTTATCCATTTAGTCCGTCAGATTTAAGAAAACGAATGATTGAGATTAAGTGTAACTAGTATAACTTAACTTTGTAAACGGATCATTCATCTTGTTTATATATATATAATAACAATAAATATAAAAAATAATACATGGGTATAGATATATCGAGTCAACTTATGAACCTAACGAGTCAAATTGTATCTAAATCAAGTTTGATTCGTTTATTTAACAAGCTCAATTTTCAACTCAAGTTTTGTTCATTTTGTTCATGAACTAAGTTTATCAAGCTAAATAACAAGTTGTATTTCAAACGAATACCGAGTTGGTTCAGTTTATTAACGATCCTACCTATCACAAACCACATTGTAACATTAGGGAAACACAACAAATGTAATTCCTGCTCTTAATATCGATTAGGATATACATTATAAAATAATGTATGTCTTAAGTGGTGAAAATTAGAGCTGAGATTTAAAAACTGAAAGCTAACGACTACATAGAATTCATTTATGAGTGAGATTATTCATACCAATTATAATTAACGAGAAAAGGTTATCCTACACCATATTTTTTATTGTAGGTGATAATATAGAAAAGAGAATAAAATGTGATGGAAAAAGAAGATAGAGATATAAAGATGAAATGTAAGAAAAGTGATCGCAAGGAATGTTTGTGACTCTAAGAATACTCAATTCTAACGCCATTTTATTAGTATAGAAAAGCATATATCTTTGAATGCTTCAACATATACAATTAACTTAACATTGATTTACAAAAACCAAGGGTCAAACTAAAATGTAAATAAAATAAAAAGGCATAGAAATTGTGTATAAACCGGCCGGTTTAGTCAAATACCGGCCGGTTCACTGGTTTTGACCGATTTTGATACTTGGCCAGTTCAACATCTGTACCGTACTGATTAGGGGATCGGTTTTCCGGTTAAACCGGTCAGTACGGTACAGTTTTTACATCATCGGTTCAATGCATTAGATGAGTTACCAAACAAGAACTTGAGGAGAGTTTACACCCTGCAGTGAAACAATGAGAACAAACTGGAAACTAAAACTTTAACAAGTCAGTACACATTTCTTACCTTGTGAAGAATAATTAAATGAAAACCTACTTGATGCCAATAGAACAACTAGGTTCAGTGGCAAAATGTCACCATAACTTAGGTCCATCACTACCATTGGATCAAAACCAGATAGCTTAGATTCTGATGTCAGAAAATGTTAACATAACACATTGGAATTTAAGACATCTGATTTTCATCCATCGGTGCTTATCGCAAAAAGGTCATGATGACTTTTCCGCCCCCGTCACTGAATCCATTTCCCATGCCAACTACTTGCAAGCATAGGGTGACCCAGAGCACTAGACTCCCACTTAGTGGAGTCTGAAGGGGCAGATGTACGCAACCTTACCCTATAAGCATAGACTATTTCTAGGATTTGAATCCATAAGCTCATTGTCAATAAGCAACAATCTTACCGTTGCACCACCAAGCTCACGCTCCAACCACTTGCAAGCATGGGGATCTAAAAAGCCTAGGAAAGCATGTAAGTTTTATTTGCATGAAAAGAATCAAATGAAAAACCAACAGAATTGGAAATCTCTAGCATTGCTGGGACTATTGTGTTATAATAGGAAAGAAAAGCATTTCAAAAATCCTAACAAGCTTTGTAATCTAGCATTGCTGGGACTACTGTGTATTTCACATTCCTCCAGCAAAGGGCTTCCAAAGCATCAAGACCCCAAACATATGTAGTTAAAAAGTATTTGTAAACCCACTTGTGATTATACAAAATCAAGACCAAATCCACATAAGCAAAAACTTCAACAGACTGAGCAATTTGGGTACACATCTGCTGTCTCACAATGTGTACCACTCAATATACCATGAGTTTGTGATTGATCAGAAAAATATTTAATAATGAAATTTTAACTTAAATATATTTTTTTCTGACCAATCACAAGCTCATGGCACATGGAGTGACACAAACTATAAGACAGAAGATATGCTCTCGAGCAATTTAAATTAGTTCATATTCACCTTTGGAGCCAGGGTTTTGGAGCCAGGGTTTTGGAGCAGGGTTTTGCTAATTCATGCAAATGTATAACTATGTGCATGTGCCAACTTCAATAATTTGTTCCAACTCAGAAACTGTTAATGGCATAAGATATTCAAAATCCTTTCCTGGTACTTAATATACTTCAATTGTTACACTTCCAAATGATAGTGCACAGGCAAATGATCTTCTGAGGGCCATGCAAAATTGGAGATCAACCAATTGTGTACATACAATTGCATTAAAAAGTGCAAAACTTAAGTAGATATGAGAAGATACTAATGCTTCTTTAGCATTGTCCTGGATTCCCCTCAGTACCAGAAACAAGTAATTACCAGTGAAGTGCATCATGCTTTTCAAGATGACACTCAAATCCCAAGAAACAAAGTTTGTAAGTCACACAAATCTCAAGAAACTAATCTTTTGAGTTTATTAATTGCTGAAGTAGAGCCCTTACTACTACTACTTGCCCAACAAATTGCTTGTTAGATCACATCTGTTCTGATCATAGGACTTTAAAAAAGTAATCCAAAGTATCTAAACATCTCTTTTGAGATGTAAAATAATGGACCAACTTTATGATATATTGAGCAGGTAAAAAATCCAATAAGCCCTAACCAAATAGCAGCATCTCTAGTCTTGGTCTCTGTCCAAGTAGAAAGTAACATGGAACAGTCACACACTATCCACCCATATGGTGTCATAAAGCAAGGTTTTATTACACATCACTACTCAATTAGTTCAATCTGTTCTGATCATAGGGCTTTAAAAAAGTAATCCAAGTAACTAAACATTCCATTTGAGATTTAAAATAATGAACCAACTTTATGATAAATTGAGCAGGTACAAGATCCAATAAGCCCTAACCAAATAGCAGCATCTCTAGCCTTGGTCTCTGCCCAAGTGGAAAGTAAGATGGAAGAGTCACATATTATCCACCCATATGGTGTCATAAATCAAGGTTTTATTACACATCACTGCTTAATACTTCTCTTCTCATCTCTAAGTAACTTGAGTCCATACAGCATAAATTCAAGAACTGATAATACATCACATCCTGATGAGAAGACCCAAGATATAAGTTTGAATTGACAACCTAGTTTTCTGACAAACTCCGTAGAAAAAGGCTTATAACCAGCAACATTCTTGTCTCCAAATTGTATGCATCATAACATGTAGAAGCTTCAAAGGTCATCCTACAGCAACCTCTCTTTATGATATCAAATCTGTCATAGACAAACACTGGTGACCAGAATGTCCAACGTTCGCCAGCCCTTAACGGAAAATAGAGATGCCATTCGAGAATAGAGATATCTCTCTAGAAAATATTCTTTTATTATATGTATCCTTGTGTACTCTACAAAATGCAATGTAATTATTAGATGACTTACCTCAATAATATGACCCAGATCCACCACCACCCATGTAACTGCTACCACTACCCGTACCCCTTCCAGAATACGTTGATGAATACGAGCTGCCACCAACCTACACAAAGGAGCAATAATGGTTAAAAATATATAAAAAATAGAACCTAATAAGAAAGGCCATGAACATTACATCACTTCCACGAGAGATGTAATCACCACCATAACTTGACGAGTACATGCCACCACCAACATCACTACCACCAAAAGAACCTGGCGTACAACACACAAGATGTAAGGACTAAGAAAACAAATTATGATGTTACAACAACAAATTAGACTATTAGAAACAAAACCAACCTCCATCGTAACTCATGCCCTGTCGGCTGCTATACATTCCATGTGAATCTTGACCAGAAATAGAACTTCTGCTGCTGCTACCATATCCCAGACTAGACCTTCCAAGTCTACCAAACAATATACAGGGAATAAACTACAATATGATAATGGCATTTAGGGTGGAAGGAATGTAAGAAACCAAATTATATATCACTAACCTATCACCATAAGCATCTCCATACTGTGAAGCAGTACCATCGTATTCATAGCTCAATCGAGCTCTTGATTGGCGAGCACCAGTATCAGCATATCTTGGAGGAACATCATCCTTATAGCAAACAAAAAGTAATGATTTTCATTTACAAAATCAAGCTTACAGAACTAAAATGAAATCCAAATCAATACAATCAGAACAAATGTGCACAAATAATACTAACTATGGCAGCATAAGAACGCTTTGACCCAGACAGAGTATCATAATCACGAGGCCGTCCTTCACGGTAACTTGAATGAGAAGGAGGAGGAGGTGGAGTCCTCTCAAACCTTTGGCCATAGCCATCATCCACATAACCTCTCCTTGGTGCAGCATGAGATGTACTTCTAGGGAGATCAGAGTAGCTAGGGCCACGGGCTGGGTAATCCCTGTAAGATGGGCGTCTCTCAGAGACCACTCTTGAGCCATAATCTGCAGCAACTCTTCTTGGAGGTAGCAGATCCTCATGTCGACTGTAATTTCTCTTAATGCTACTTCTTGGATATGCAGGAGCTAACGAGAGATACAGTAGAACATTAATCATAAAGGAAGAATAGAGAATAAGTCTGTTAAAAAAAGCTTAAGATAAAAACTGTATACAACATACCAGCCTGTCTGCTATCATAGGATCTAGCCGGAGGATCCACCGGCCTACTTCTTACTGGTATGGACATGACAGGACGTCTATCTCTCATACTAATAGGCCTGACTGGCGGAAGACGACTTCCATTTCCTCTAACCCCACGGGGAGGAGGGAAACTACGCGGTGCAGGTCGGCTCCATGAAGGCCTTCGCATTAATCCAGATCCGCGACTTGAACGGTAGTCCCCGTGACTAACATGTCTTCCATGGCCTCTCTGAAGTGGCCTTGACAATCTAGCCCTAACTTTTGCCTGAAAGAAGATGAAAGCTTTATAAAACACCCAATTTAACTATTCCATATATACAGTTATTCAAACAGAGAGACATACCTTCTTGTCACCTTCACCCAACTCCGTACCAGTGATGCTTTCAGCACACCTTACAGCAGCTTCATGTGTGCCAAATGTAACAAATCCATAGTCCATCCTGCGAGCAGCTGGCATATTCCTGGCAAGCTCAATCTTTTCAATCTCCCCATATTTCTTAAGAAGATCCCGAACATAATCTTCATCCCACGAAGGAGGCAATGCATCAATAAACAAAGTCTTAACCTGAAACTCAAACACACTAGATCAGAGCAAATAAAAGGTAAATTATCCGTTAAACACCAAAGACCACTTCAAGATAGCTTGCCCACTAATAATCTAAAGTGTCATTATCTGCTCAACCTTAAAAACAAATTCAATTACAATCGTTTAACTTACTAATTTAATTGCCAACCATAAAAGTAAGCCAAGGTGATTTTATATAAAAAAAATAATACAAGAAAATTGTAATATCCAAAATGTAGACACATAAAAAATCAACCACAATTGGAGTTGAGAACCAGCAGAGATGTTGACAGCAACCCAAATGCTTCAACAAGGACAAAGAACCATACAACAAAGGTCCCATATAGCAATCACTGGTAAAAACAAGGATTTCAAATTCAGAAAAATACCTGTGCCATAATTTCATCACCCGGGTCAATAAAGGAATCTGCAAAGGAAACCTTTGCAGGCTTATCAACTCCAAATACAGTATCTCTCTTCTGAAGTCGCTTAAAGGCATCCATAGCTTCTGAGCGGGAGTGAAATTCCAAAAATGCAAATCCACGGCTCATTCCTTTATCATTACTATCTTCTACTAATGTCACATCCTCAACGTTTGTAACTCCATAATGTTTCAACTTCTCCTTTAACTGGCACCAGAAATTGGATTAACAGTCAGAAACTCAGCAAACTTAATCAAGAGAAAGTCACCAGTTAAGACAACTTAAGCCTTGAATGTCAAAAGATGGCAAAGAAATAGACCCAAAGAATTAAACTTACAGCTTCCTTAGTCCATGTCTTGCATATGTTACCCAAATAGAGAGTATCACTGTCCTGACTAGGAGTAACACCACATCGTTTGCCATTAATCTGAAATTAAAATTATAAAAACATATGAATTAATACGATAACAGTTTGAATTCCACTCAAATGTCATGAAAATAAAAAATTACCACTGGATTTTTTAGCTCTGCTACAGCTCGCTTTGCTTGTTCGACAGTTTCAAAGCGCAAAAATGCAAATCCCTTGTTCTTTTTAGTCTGAGGATTCATCATTAGCCTGACTTCGGTAACCACCCCAACAACACTGAAAACCTTCTTCAGATCATCTTCAGTGGCATCCTTGTCTAGCCCCCCAACAAACACTTCAAATTCTTTCCGCTTTCGCCTCTCTTTTACAACTTCACGGTGTTCTTCCTCCACATCATCCATCTGAGCATGCTCATGCTCCTCACCAGCATGCTCATCATCCTCTTCACCTTCGAGTACATCATGAACATATTCAACTTCTTCGTCACCGGTATCAACCTCTTCTTCACCAACATTTTCTTCTGGCTCTACTTCTACATCCTCTTCTACTTCATGAACCTCATCTGGTTCAATTTCCTTCTCATCATAATCAACTCCACCATACTCCTCAGGTTCATACTCAGGATCATTATCCTCCAAATCTAATTGTTCATCTTTTTCATATTCATCTATAGACTCCTTAACCGCCTCTTCATCATCTGTCACACAATACAGATCTCAAATTATCCAATGACAGAAGACCTATATTTCTAACATCATAGTATGTTATATTAGGGTAGTCCATTTTCGTAGTGGACCCTCATCATTAATTAATGAAACCCTTTCCATCATTATGTACCATTTAAACATACTTATCATAAAATACGCTGGTTCCTTATTATAATTACTGGTTCATCCCCCTTAATCAATAAAGAGCAAAAGTTGGTATAAAAACACAATAACAAGCTTTAGAATTTAGATACACAGAAAACGCAAAAACTATATATGATTGCTAGTATATTCTGACTAAGATACTATCAAGAAAACAAAACAACAACAACAATCAAGCCTTAATCCCACTAGGTGGAGTCGGCTACATGAATCGAACAATGCCTATTGATTATCATAAATCATGTCCTTTGAGTCATTGACAAAGGATTGAGCTCTAAATCTTTCCTAATCATTTCACTATTGGTGTTTCTTGGCTTCCCTCTACCCCTTGAAAGTGGACTAACCTCCACTTGATCAACTCTCCTCACCCAGGCTTCTAACGGTCTTCTATACACATGCCCAAACAACTTAAAGAGCGATTCTACCATCTTTTTTACCTATCCCAACTTTCCCCATAATACATTCATTCATAATCCTGTCTTGTGCATTGTGTTCACTATCTAACGCAACATTCCATCTCTGGTACATTGAGTTTATTCTATTGTTGATATTTTACCGCTCAAAATTCAGTCCATATAAAATTGTGGGTCTTATAGTTATGCAGTAAAATTCCCCCTTAAGTTTGAGTGACATTTTTCTATCACATATAATAACGTACTCTGCCGTTTCATCCACCCTGCATGAATATCATATGCTTTGCACATCCCTCAATGTATTTCTCCATTGTGATGTACGATTGACCAATGATAATTAAAATTTTACAAGCAAGGAACCCAAACTATACAATCACCAAATTAAAACTCTAGCACAAGAACAATATAAAATTTGACATGTACCCAATGAATATTAATGACCAATATTGGAACTTTGACAAATCACACCTCGCATAACAGCCCCAAACAAATCACAACTCATATCACATCGCGAAAAGGGACTTACTTTTCACCACAGGCAATTCATCAAACACATGGCCTACATGTTGTTCTTCATCAGCTTCAGCAACCTTTTGGTTCATATCAATAGACTTATCTTCAACCTTGGGTTCTTCTTCAATAACCAGCTTTTCTTCTTCAACCTTCACAACTTCTTCATGTTGATCCTTCTGTGAAGCCTTTGTTGGAGTCCCTCTGCCACCCCTCTTTCTACCACTCGCTGAACCACCTCTCTTAACCGTTCTTGGAGGCATTGTTCGAAAACCCTAAATTTCACAAACGAGAACTACACCACTTTTTTGGGACCGGGGGAATAAGGGAACCCGAATTTGACGCAATTGATGAATTGAAAACCTAGATAATCGAATCCCAAATCGAAAATTGAGAATAAAAGGTAACACTAGAGTGAGAGTAGAGATCGAGAGAAAGGGGAAAAGTAAAACCCTAAGGGAAATATAGAGTTGAATTTATATTAGAAATTCTTCCTAAGAATGAATAGTAATATTAGTAAAAAAAAAAAAAAAAAATTAGTACCGATTTAAGTTTTATTAGTTATACTCAATTTAAAATTTCTCTTCCTTTTTTCTCATCACTTATTGCACTTACTCATTTGATATGTGTTGAATCTAAGAAAATGAATGGTGAAAAAATTAAGTGTAAGTTAAATTAGGTGTAAACAAATTCCTCCTCAATATTCAAATAAATAATATGAGTTAAAATATAAAATTAGTATAACCTTTCACTAATATCAAAATATGAACTAAATTAGTGCATATAAATTTTGTGAGGAATAAATTGGGTTACTCCTAAAATATAACAGTGCTTAGAAAATTATCCATGGTCACTATTAACATTCTTATGTAAATTAAATTAAACTTAAATCCCCTAATGTTTTTATATAATTATTCATCACAAACATATTTAAAAATAACACATCACCTCACATTGATTGCTAAGATGATGTGATGAAAAAATATTTAGCATCTCTAATTCCATAAAGTTGATTGTTGAGAGTTAAATGAAAAAAATCTTAATGATTGGGAGGTTTAGTTTGCTACAATTTATTTTGGTTCAAGGGTTTTTCCTCCACATTTTAATCTTTAGTTAAGTTTGTGTTTTCCCACCTTTAATTTATTCATGAGTTAATTAACCTCTTAATTTAGGTGAGAGTTTAATGGACATAATAGAAAAGTCGCATACTATACAGAAGTAGATAAGTTAAATAATTTGTAAAGTGATTGATTGATATACCTTATACTTTCAGGATTTAGATCAAGATCTATCAGTGTTATATTCACTTAACTCATGAATTTAGATATCCTAATTTAGATTGAATTCAAAGGATTTATTTTGCTTATACTTTATGCCTCTATAAATTTCCTCTTATTTGTTCTTCATTATTTTGAACCATTCACTAAGTTTTATTGTTCTTCTAGAGTTATTGGAAGGGGGAAGAAAAAGCTCAAAAATCATGAAACACATGTATGATATGACTTTGAGGTATTCAATTTTCATTCTTTTTCATTTAACACTTAACTCGTGAATAGACCATAAGATATGACAAATAACTTCAGTCATTACCTCCATCTTCATGTCTTTTCGGTTAAAATAACTTTGTTTAATTCGAATAAAGGTGCATTTTTTTTAAATTTTATTTTGGCCTTTTATCTAGGAATGACTACGGGGCGGATCGAAGTCGAGTTTGTACATATCCAAACCCTAAATTCGAAACCTGAAGTCAAACTCAACGAAGTTGAAAATAAAGATATCATCCTCAAACTTTTTGAATTTCAAGTAACCCGAAAATAATAAATATACTAAAGAAAGTATAGTATCATTTTTGTTTCATTTTTCTTTAACATTTTTATTTTCTCTCGTATTATTAGAAGAGCCAATAACATGTAAAGTAAAATTAGAAGTTAAAAACAGTAGACACATGATAGAACTTTCAATTTTAAATTGAATTACATCGCTTCGGGGCAAATTCGGGATATGGTCTCTATTCTATCAAACTCAAACCCGAAAATTAAACTCGGGTAAAACCCGAAACCAATCCATTGAGTTTTTCCCGTGAAATTCGGGTTGGGTTCGCACAGGTACCCATGGGTTTGGTTTTCATTGTCACCCCTACTTTTATCATTATGTAAGTGTCATATCAATTTGTACTATTCATTATCTAACCATATAACATGCCTTATTTTCACAAGAATGTATTATTTTTTATGAAATCAAAGAAAGAGGAAATAGAAAAAACAGTGAAAAGATAAGGGCATAACTGTAAAAGGACAATTTATCAGGACCAGAGTGAATAATATACAACTTTTGCAACAACTAAATAACTATTATCCATAGAAGCAAAACCCAAATGTAAAAATGACTCTGTTACACACTCTAAAGTACACTTGATATCAGTATAAATAGATTACAGCTAAAACTAGTTTGTGATGCATTCTTGAGGACAATAATTAAGTTAGAAGGTAAACTAATAGGAAAATCTATCAATAGGGGAAGAAAAGCCAATTCAGAAACAAAAGCTAGTAGTCTTCAGCTTTTGATGAGAAGATTTATGAGATCATCAAGATAATCAAAAGCTCAACTTAAGGACATCTTCTTTGAATATATGAAGCTCCATGTTCTTCATACCTATCAAAAATGCATTCAAATAATTTACTTAAGTTTTGTTGTTATCCACTTGAGGCCAAAATTTTGAAGCATAATTTGATAGTATTGTATTTTTTTATGAGGAAAAGTAATAGAAGGGTAAATGTACAATATATTTCAAAATTTATGCACTGGTATAACCATTGTTTTAAATTGCACAGCAAAATTACGGCCACAATATTGTAGTTTCAGAAATCTCTGCAACGGTATCGCAACCGTGTCATCCACACTTCCCCACAATTTTCCATAATTGCAGTAAAACAGAATGTAACCGCAACCACGACAACATTTTAAAACACTGGGTATAACCGAGGTTTAAATTCTGGTTGCGGATTACATTTTTTAACTGCAATTACTAAAACAGCAATATTAAAGTCATAATTCAGAATGCAAATTGCAACTCAAAACCATTGTATAAGTATAACCATAAGTTCGGGTAAATAATTGATAATTACTCAGTCTTGGAGAACCACATTTGCTGGAAAGAGCCAAGGGAGGCCAATATACTCCCTCCTATCCAAACACTGCACATAATATCACACTCATGAGTTAGAGGATACATTGTTTATAATGCATAAACAATCACTACCACAAAATTGAAAATGCATTAAAAAATCCCAAATCTAGTGTAACTAGATAACAAAATCTACATGGAAGGAGAAGAACACATTGATCAAACCATTTAAGATGGTTTATAGTTCCTATGCACCAAACAAGCTAGCATGGCAGATTTGTACTCACAGCATCTCTACATACCATTGTGAATTTTGATCCTATGTTTCAAGTAGTATTTTACCTCTTAATTTAGCCCCAGTGGTTCGAATGGAAAAGCTTTAAATTTATAAGCATACCAAAGAAACCACATAACTGACATTTGCAGCGAAATTCGAGGTAAGTAAAAGAGTTATTAATTGATACATCAGAGATAGAAATGAACAAATTAACACACAGCCCAAACAACTCCTTTTTTATTTGAAAATTCAATCATATAAGAGTTAGTTTATATGAGATGTTGATAAATAAAAGGTATGAATAAAATATGCCTCTTGTAAAATGTTAAATGATCAAATAATTCTTTAGGTGTTTGGAGTGTTGTTCTCCAATAAGAACAGAACATGTATAACAGATGTTACAAATTGTGCTTTCTTTGATGAGCCACCACAAATGTTTTTAATAGAAAACAACACTACAAGCACCCAAACAATTGTAGGTAAGTTTTGTCCAACATCATTGTTGTGTGATATGAATGTTTAATGTTTAATTAGCTTTGTCAATAAATGGGGAAATATTCTGCTTTCCATCTGAATATAACCATAGCCACTTTATATACTGCTGATATTTATAATTTGAAGGCCAAGAATTAATCATACAAAAACAAATTTCTTGATTTATGTTGAACCTGTGACAACTAGATTAATAATATTACTCAGATATACTAGAAATCTAATCCTCAGCATGCAATAGCTTAAGCTTACTGGTTTCCATATTTGGAGATTACCAAAGTAGAATTTACCAAATGCAGTGAAAATATAGAAGTCCTACTTATTAGGCTATTTTGGATGGTCGGAAAGGGGGCAAATAAGAATGGAAATCATAATGGATGCTTGAAAGAGAAATAGATATCCCACCTAAACCTTCTTTCAGTTGCATTTCCACTGGCCAATACTTTTACTCTAGCGGCGTGAGGGGATTCCTGCATCAGAAATGATATTGTCATCAACTTTTACAGCCATAACTAACTTATACAGCCTTTTGAAGATCATAGACAATTACATGCTACCTAATAATTTAATTCAAAGAGATCCAGTAAGTGTTCATAAGATATGAGCTCAAATCTGATTATTAAAAGAAATTTTGATAAGGTTTTAAGCTTCATTTTCTTTTCTTAAAAGTGCCAGAGTGCAGAAGCTGAAGCTACAGGCTTCTAATGCAGTTCAACCATGATCTTATAAAGGTAGTTTCAATTAAAATACAAAATAGCAACAACAAAAAATTCAAAATGTTATATAATGATTCAGCAATATATCCCGCAGAAAAGTTCCAAAGATAGCATTTTCAGATTAAAACTGCCATCCATTCAATTTAGTATTCCTAACAAGACTTCCAGTATTCCATTCACATTCACCTTGTTTCTGATAACTGTTCTTTTTTATTAAGATAATTGGTTAGGAAAGAGATATAAAAGATCATGGACTCAGACAATATCATCCTAAAAATATGCAAAGGAAACAATACACTAGCTCAAACGCGCTCTCCAATAAAAATTAGAAACATAGTTAAATAGAAACCAAGCTTTTTAAGCCAAGAACCTATTCACTTAAGTTTACCTCTAGCAATTCTTTCTCGAGGCGTTCCTTCAATTGCTGCATTGAAGCTGTGCCACCTGCAAGCTGCATGTGATAAATAGAATCAATTCTTTAGCTGAGTCCAAGTCGGGGTGAAAATATGCCACGCTTTGCATAAATAGGTTTTGTCAGTAACCTAATGTAGCCTTTTTGCTACGGTTTGAATGATCTATTTATAAAAATGTATAAGCCTAGTTTGGCCTGAACACTTATTTAAAACCCCACATTACATAAAGATATTCATATAGGCCAAAAATGAAACTTTTGGTGAAAATAATTATACTACACCAATATATAGCATCCTACCAAAAATGCAAACATATGGTTTCATGAAATGTTTGTCATGTGATGAAATAAACACTATCAGTATATATAAACACAGTCAAAAGAGAAGGCAACAATAAATAACATTACCAGTATGCTACTAAATAATTCTCTTCGAATGTCTACATCACACTTATTAATACTATCTATAACCTGCAAATATTCAAAGAAATATTAAAACCATCAGCATCAGGAGGAAAAATAGTTAAATCCCAAAAGGACAACAATATTCACGTTGAATTAGATTACCATTTGAGGTAAGCCACGAACTGTAGGAGCAATTTCTGCAAAGCTCTCCATGCCCGGAATTGTCTTTAATTTACAACCATTCATATAAGGAAATCAGTACACAGAAAAGCAAAATCACAGGAGCATTGATTCTGAAGTAATTTACATCAGCACAGAACACAACATTGGACTAGCAGGAATGGGCACCGCACACTCTGCAACTTACACCAGCTCAATTTGCATGAGTTATTTGGGTAAAGAGAGAGGAAAATGATGCTTTGAAGAAGCATAACTGTTTATTATAACCAAATGAGATGAAGAACACGAAGAGGTCCCCCATTTCCAACCCCCAAACCGACAGTTATCCATTTTTCAACCCCCAAAATATCCCCAGAAGCCTATTGTAAACGTGAGAATGAGCAAAGAAGAACAGAGAATTGAAACTGAATCTGAGATAAAAGTGTAACTGAATTTTGGCTGTTACAAGATATTTTGTATTTATGAAAAGTTCAGAAATACAAGAGAGGGAACTCTTATTTATAGAGTTCCAATAAGAGCAATATTGTTTGGTAAGCAGAATAGCTAAAACCTATAGATACAAGAAGGAATAAAACTATTCCTAACAAACAAATTACCAAACTAACTAACACACTGTTATTACAAAATAACAGTGAGTTCTAATACAACCCCCTAGAAGCCAAAGGTAGATCAGCAATGCAGACTTGAAGTTGTTTTCTGAGGGTGATGAATCTTGTAGGAGATAGTGGCTTGGTGAGCACATCTGCAGTTTGAAAGGTAGCTGGGATGTGCTTGACTTGTAGTGACTTGTTTTGGATCTTTTCTCTGACAAAGAACAAGTCAAGCTCAATATGCTTAATCCTTTGATGAAGGATAGGGTTATGAGCCATAGCCACTGTACTAAGATTATCACAGAGAAGAAGCGGAGCAGTATACGCAAACTGTAATTCAGTGAGGAGGGATTGCACCCACAAAAACTCTTGAGCAAACAAAGCTAGACTCCTGTATTCAGCCTCAGTACTGGACCTGGAGACAGTTTGTTGTTTCTAGGACCACCAGGTGACAAGGTTAGGCTCAACAAATAGACAAGCCCCTGATGTGGATTTTCTATCATCACAGTCTGATGCCCAGTCAGCATCACAGAACCCCTTAAGGACCAAAGGAGAGGAAGAAAGAGCAGGTTGCAGATGCAAACCATGGCCTTGAGTGCCATTTAAGTACCTTAAGATCCTTTTCACAGCTGCCCAATGCTCTTCTAGAGGAGCAGATAAGAATTGACAGACTTTATTTACTGAGTATGCTAGATCAGGTCTTCTTATAGTGGCATATTGGAGAGCACCAACTATAGACCTATACAGAGAAGGATTTTCAAAGTAATTGGACCCTTCTTTAGTCAGTTTGCAGTTAGAGAGCATAGGAGAAGACATAGGCTTAGCTCCACTCATATTAGCTCTTTCAATGAGATCCTGATGTACTTAGATTGTGAGAAAAGTATTGATTTGTCCTTGAGATATTTAACTTCAATTCCCAGAAAATAATCAAGTGTGCCAAGGTCTTTTGAAGCAAAGGCAATGCTAAGATTATCAATTAGAGCCCTGATGTGAGGAAGAGATGATCCTGTGATGATAATATCATCAACATAGACTAAGGCAAACAATCTGTAGGTAGTGGACTTGTGGATAAAAAGAGAATTATCACACTTGTTGGTGCTAAAGCCAAGTTTGATAAGGGTCTCCTTTAGCTTTTCAAACCATTGCCAAGGGGCCTGCTTGAGCCTATATAGAGACTTGTTAAGCTTACAAACTAAAGACTTGTCCTTGTCTGGAAACCCCATAGGTTGTTGCATATAAACTTCTTCATTGAGATGCCCATTAAGGAAAGCATTATTAATGTCAAGTTGTTGAATGGTCCAATGATAGGTGAGAGCCAAGGTGAGTAAAATCCTTACAGTGATAGGTTTTACCACAGGGGAAAAAGTTTCATTATAATCAACACCAAGCTTCTGATGAAACCCTTTAGCCACTAACCGAGCCTTATACCTGTTGATAGAGCCATTTGGGTTTTCTTTCACTCGAAAAACCCACTTGCAGCCAATGGCTTGCTTTGTTGGAGGAAGAGGCACAAGAGACCAAGTATCTGATTTTATGAAGGCATCATATTCTTCTTTCATAGCAGAAGCCCAAACAGGATCAGCCAAGGCAGGCTTAGTTGAAGTAGGCTCAATGTGAGCTAAGTAAGCTCTAGGGTAAATGGTTTTAAAGATCCTTGACTTAGACCTAGTTTGCATAGGACGAGATGAAGTAGGAACAGAAACTGACTCTCTACGTGTAGAGGTAAGACTAGGATCAGAGT
Source organism: Lupinus angustifolius (assembly GCF_001865875.1). Classification (NCBI taxonomy): domain Eukaryota; kingdom Viridiplantae; phylum Streptophyta; class Magnoliopsida; order Fabales; family Fabaceae; genus Lupinus; species Lupinus angustifolius. The sequence continues at coordinate 968,820 of NC_032020.1, read as the reverse complement.
CAGTAGACACAGGGTCAGTGGTTTGACTAGACTCAGTAGGGACATCAAGATTGTTTGGAGGGGACAAATTATTAGACAGAGGTATAGACTCACTGATGTTAGTGTTGACACTAAGGTATTTGATGAGGAGAACCAGAGGAGACAGGACTAACTGGAGTAGGAACAGAGGGACTGAAGGAGGAAACAGGACTAAGTGTGTGTGAGGGAACAGGAGTAGGGTTATGAAAAATTAAAATCTGATCTGGAGATGTAGTGGTTGTAGGAGTGGATGAAGAAGACTGAAAGGGTGAAGCATAGGGAAATCTATGTTCATTAAACACAACATCTTTGGATATGACAATTTTACCATCACTAGCAAGACACTTGTACCCTTTGTGAGACAGTGAATACCCTAAGAAGGTACATCCAGAGGATCTAAAGTCTAACCTGTGTTTGTTAAAGGGGTGGGAAAGCAAGAGCAGCCAAAAACTCTTAAGGAGAGGTAGTCTGGACTAGTATGAAAACGTAGTGTATGGGGAGATTGGTAAGCTAGTTTGGGAGAAGGCATTATGTTTATTAGGTGAACAACTGTAAGAAAAGCATGATCCCAAAACTTCAAAGGAAGACACCCATGAGCTAATAAGGCTAAACCAATCTCTACAATGTGCCTGTGTTTTCTCTCAACTGTCCCATTTTGGTGATGAGTATGAGGACAAGCTACTCTATGAGAAATACCCAACGTGGTCAGATAAGAAGTGAAAGGCCTAAATTCCCCACCCCAATCACTTTGGACAGATTTTACAGTTTTATTGAACTGAGTTTTGACCATTGTAAGGAAGGTATCAAACAAAGTGATGGTGTCTGACTTTAATTTTAGCAAATAGATCCAGGTGCGTCTAGTGGCTGAATCAATAAGTGAAAAATAATATCTAAAGCCAGTGGTGGAGTCAACAGGTGCAGGTCCCATAGATCAACATAAAGCAAATCAAAGGAATTGGGATATGTATTAACAAAGTCAGAAGCATGCAATTTATAAGATTTGCCTAGACAACAAGCAGAGCAAAAATCCAAAACACTTTTATTGCAGTGAGAAATTTTACAAGTAGTAAGAATATTAGAAACAACTTTGTCATTAGCATGCCCTAACCTACAATGCCAAAGGAAGTAAGTAGATGAACCACTAGTAGTGTTGTGTACAATTTTATTAACAGAGAAAGGAAAACTAGGAGTAACTTGTTGCTTAGAGACATCAATAGTGGAAGGTCTTGGACAGATGGAAGGCTGCAGATAATGAAAAGCATAGAGTCCCTCTGAAGTGAGAGTTCCTCTTAGCAGAACCTGATCAATAGCCTGAGATTTGACAAAATAATGGTAAGGATGAAATTCAAAATAACAAAGATTATCTTGTGCAAATTGTACTAAGTAAATTTTTGGTAATAGCTGGAACAAGCAGTAAATTTCTAAGACCATTAAATTGAGATGGAAGTCCTTCATTGCATCCCCTAGGTACAAAAGGTGACAACCCATCAAGAGTACAATCAATGTGTCCAGCTAGGGTTATAGGAGATCCAATTGAAATCAAAGAATCAACAATCACCTTGATCTTCATGAGATACTCTAAAATCGTACTTGAACCTTTAACAATTGACCTTAATTGAGCCCTAAGTTGCCTACCTTTGGCTTTTGTTTGTGCATGGCAATACTCACTAATTTCATGCCAAAGCTGAAACGAATGTCTACAACCAACAGCTCCAGGTTGCAGATCTGGTGAAAGAGAGTTGAGAAGCCACGAAAGGATCATTTGATCCTGTTCTTCCTAGCTTATATATGTTGGATTAACGCGAGAGAGAAGACGACCCTCTTCTCGTCGGTATTTTCTGGAATATCATCACCAGAAACAAACCTAATTGCGCGATTCGATGTGAGAACTGCCACAGTGAACTGTTTCCACACAAGAAAGTTGTGTTCAGTGAGCTTCGTTAACGGAAGAGGAAGAGTGAGGGAAGGAGAAGAAGTGCGCAGAGGAGAAGCCATGGATGGAGGAGGAGAACCAAGATCTTCAGTAATATGAGCCATTGGAGGCATGATACCATGTAAACGTGAGAATGAGCAAAGAAGAAAAGAGAATTGAAATTGAATCTGAGAGAAAAGTGTAACTGAATTTTAGCAGTTACAGGATATTTTGTATTTATGAAAACTTGAGAAATACAAGAGAGGGAACTCTTATTTATAGGGTTCCAATAAGAGCAATATTGCTTGGTAAGCAGAATAGCTAAAACCTACAGATACAAGAAGGAATAAAACTATTCCTAACAAACAAATTACCAAACTAACTAACACATTGTTATTACAAAATAACAGTGAGTTCTAATACCTAGCATATTTCTGAGAACATGCTATATCGAAAACTGTTGATATCAGATGAACAAGAATATAGACTGATCAAATCTTCGAATTCAGGCCACACACCTGAACCAGGGACGGAGTAAAAAGAACATCTGGAATCTTAAATCTATCAGCACCAATTTCAATTGTCCTGTGTTGCACAAAAAATAAAGTAGTTACAAAATGATAACCCTGGATAATAAATTATGCGCACAAAAATTAAAGTAGTTACAAAATGATAACCCTGATAATAAAATATGCATCAACCAGAAGCAATAATTAGGCTATGATGCTATGAGGTACAAAAAAATAGCATAGGATAAAAGCAAGTATTTCAAAGATAAAACATAATTCAATCTATCCTCACTATTTCTGATTATTATAACTTTAACTTACTGGCCATCAGGAAGCTCATATGCTGTCGTTGGGATGTTCGAATATGCACTCTCTACCACACAAAAAAAAAAGAACATTAGATGCCATACATGGAATATATGGAAACTGCTTCTATTCAACTCTATTGGAGCCAGAAAGGTAAAGCATATTCTAGAGCTCAAAAGAATTAACTGAAAACATGCATTTGATTGTAATTAAGTCAGATTATTTAAAATAGTACACATGACTTACAAGAGAGTACATAGAGCAAATAAAGAAAATCAAGTCAGGAGGAGTGACAAATCAAGCCATGTAGCATGCACTATTGTAGAGGTATGTATATGGGGATAGAGAGAAGAAAAACATAAAACCTAGGCATTTACACACTAATGCCTTCATAAGAACACAAGCATGACACCAATAGGATTCATAACATCACACTGGATGAAAAGAACAAGTAGACAAACCATCATATGGAGTATCTGGAGCTCGACACACAGACTCCTTGATATCACTAGCAATCAACCTCTGTCACAACAGAACAGTCATCAGGTGAAGGAAACGAAACATCTAATTAGTAATTACATGGTCAGACACAGACCTGGGCGTATAGTTTGTAGCTTTCAGTAGTATTCGGAAAATCAAGATCAACAGTCTGTGTAGTCATAAAAAAACATAGATTTAAGAAATAATAACAATTCATGTATGATCAAAAGTGAAAAGTAAAACACAAAAAAACTAAATCAAGTTGCTTTTATGTCACAAAGAAAGAGAACACTGAGCAAGTTTCATCAATTGTGCCCCAAAAGTTCTAGAGTTTTTTAATTCAATATTTGTTAGATAAATTATTAATAGATATGGGGTTACAAATGTAATTGGGAAAAATAAATATTAGATGCCTGCACAATTTCTATCTTCATTGTCCTTATATACCTAACATTGTTATCTGATTAACAGCTAAATATTCAGATTGACATTCTAAATTTGTGCGAGAATCATTAACAGATCTACTTCCAGTAGATCAAGTGAATAAGATGTAAATTGTTTACCTCATGTCACACAACAGCAGTGTGCTACTATATGTAAATGTTAAGAAATTTAATGCATTAATTGATAATTGGTCAAGAAAGTTAAAGAGGAACTATCAGTTAATTGAGATGAGATTATGAGAAAAATGAAGCTTTGAAACTATCCAGATGCGCTGGAGGTGCAAAAGAGGACAAATCTCCCATATTGACCATGATCAAAATCAAATTTAGAGAAGAAAAAGGAACATCTTGATGTCTTGCTATTAGAGTATAAGACTCAGAGTAGTGTGTTTATCAAGTGTAAGTTAGAAGTACAGGCATGTTGTACATTCTCCTCTTCTGAGTCAGCAGAGAAGGTTAGGCAGTTACATTTCCACCTGATATAAATATCAGACTCCTCTTGCATTTGCAGTCTATCAAATCATAATAACAGAAACAGTTTCTTCTCATTCTCTCTCTCTCTCTCTACATATATATATATATATATATATATATATCTTTCTCCACTATATATATATATATATATTCTCGCTCAGTTTCTATCACTAACATGGAATCATAGCAAGGGCTGCTCAGTGCACGAGTCTCTCACTTAGTGGGTTGGGGATGGTAGATTCATGCAGTCTTATCCCCGAGAATGAAGAAGTTGTTTCCGAGATTTGAACCCTTGACCTCTTGGTCACTAAGCAGCAACCTTTCAGTGGCACCACGGCTCACCCTCTAAAATCTGATATTCAAAAGTCATTAAAATGAAAACAATGCATACCTGCAACTCTCCAGGACGTATTTCCTTTCTCCTAAAAGAATACCGTGGTTTTATCTGTCACAAAGAAAGGGAGAAATGTCAGGGAGATGAAAACATAGCAACAATACTTCATATGAGCATTGAAAAACAGTAGCTAATGTTTGTTACTCACCACAATACCCTTGCTTTCCAAGCTTTTCATCAAGCAGTCTGTAAGAAATTCACCTCCAATTGGAGTGGTTGCAACAGCCTTCTCGTGTAAACAAAATGAAAGATACGACCACACAGGAACAATCACAAAATTAGCCAAATCTCTGATATATATAAAGAAAAAAGAATGACAGTCATTATGCATGTATAGATAATGGAATAATGTATATCTTGTTAACAGGAGAGAGATTATCTCCTGAAACTCACTCAATGACTGACACTTGTCATATTTCTATTTTTATTTTTTATTTACTTTAAAAATATGACAAGTGTCTGTCATTGAGTGGGTATCAGGAGATAATCTCTCTCCTGGTACTAGGATATACATTATTCCCATAGATCATAGAAGGAGAAATATTATTCATTTTTGTGGTTAGATTTTATGGTTTTGGTAGAAGTGGAGAGGCTAGATTTTGTGACATTGTGCACTACGTGCCACAATATGGTGTTTTTTTGCTTAGAGCATAACTTTTGTACTTTTAAGGAGGTTTCTTTGGCTCACTTGATTTGGGATAAGATTATCTGGTTCGTATCTATTGGGTGCAAAGCTCATAGCCTTTTTTATCTCAAACTATGCGCCGAGGGATTGTGAAGCTTGCTACAGTGATTTTCTCTTTTTCCATGTTTTTGTTGTTGTATTCTTCGTTTAAGATAGTTTTTATCCTTCCAAATCTTCATAATTCTTTCCGTTCATTGTGATAAATTACTTATTTGATAAAAAATAATTGAAGAAATGTTAACTTGTAAATACCATGGTATGAATTCTGTCATACAACTTTAAAATTAGTAATACTGTTGCACTAAATAATGATCAATGATTGATTAATATAGATAATAGTCCACAAATATTTGTTCCATGTATATGTCTACATAACTTCAAATATATGCATCTTATATACTGAAAGACAAACAATAATTACATGATTAGAATATTTATAATTAGATCAATTTTTCAGGACTTGCTTTAAAAAATTTAACGTCTATATTTCCCATTGTTTAGCAATCATTTCAAATATATTGATCAGTTGTTTCAACCTCTAAACCTTAAATCAAACCATAAAACAACCAATCCAAATTAAGAAACAGTGGTGTACTGCAGACAGAACTACAGATGAAATGGCCATAAGTAATACTACACACACAAGAAATTGGATAGCAAACGAAATACACAAAATTTAACAAAATATATGAATCAGTTTAGTTACATGACAACAAGTTAATTCTATTTGATTAATTTGCAAGGAATACCTTCTGAAGAACATAGCCATCATGTACTGGCACAACTGTAGTTGATCCCCCACCACTAAGTACAAGAAAACCTCTCATCAGGAATGCTTCAACAATATGCAGATATGAGAAATAAATAATGTAGAACTAATATTGCAGGTATTATTTCTCTGTATTTTGAAGTTTCTCAACCTCAATTGATATAAAAGGTACAAAAAATTAACAAATATAAAAGATTTAAAACTAAAAGAAAACAGATCAACCCAGTTAATATATGAAGGCCCGCCTTAATTAAGCACCCACCAAGCACAAGTCCACAACTGAGATACAACACTGTCTAAAAGGAAAACAGAAAACAAGAAAGGAAGGCGCAGGATGGCACCTTGATGAAGGCCCATACAGCACCACCCAAGCTTCAACTTATATTCTCAGAAAGGGGGCACCAACCCAGAGGAAAACAACCTCAGATCAAAACGGGAGAACAGCGCAGGATCTCTAAATAAAGGGCAAGGGGTAAGGGGAATCGGCACAGAAATGGGCGAACAGCCAAAAATAGGTTTGGGGTCGAGGTTCTTTAATACTGAGGTGGAATTGGTTTTTATCTTGGATCCGCCACCAAAAACAGTGGCTTTGATAGGATCATCCAATCCCAATGATTCTACAAGCAAACATATCCATCCAGGACAAATCTCACAGACCAAGTTTGAGCCTGTATTCAGATCAGAGACTTCAGCAAAGATAGTGAAATCATGCAATTTTATGAAGTGGCTCGCAACTCTAACAAATTTGGAAAAGTTAACATACACGTAATAAAGAAACTTAACACTATTATCCTGCAGATGAATATACACAATTACCTCATTCCTTTGATAATGTTTGCTTTGGAGTAAGCAAAAGCCTCTTGATGTTTATTTCACACTATTAAGTGTTACAATTATAAGAATTTGTATTTTAGATCTAAAGTCAATATAACAATTTTATTATGTGTCATTCTTGACTTTTTTTTAATTGTGATTACATATATAAATCCTCCTTTATCTTGAAACTCAAGCAAATTCAAAAGCCCTCCAACTCTCGAACTATATTTCATAAAAAATTGGACATCTAAGACGTAATGAGATAAGACAACAATGTCTTGCCTCATGAATATAAAATATCTAGAAAGTTTATAACAGGCATTAACAGAAGGCTTGTCTCTCCATATCAATATTACCAAAAAATAAGATTACTAGACCACGACTTTGTGATCTCTTACCAATCAACAACTAATGACGTAGCACGACCTGATGCGAAAGAAGTCAAAACCTATATGCCAAGCAAAAGAAATAAATTATCAATATTTTCTTCATTCTTACTCCATAGTGTATATTATTAAGTTAGAGGTAAGGTCAGTGAAGAACTATTCACTTACAGCATTCTTTGCCAAGAACAATGCAGGTGCTTTGTACTTCTCAAACATAAGCTCTGCTGCCCTGCAAGAATCACAACAAGCTGAACCATACATATGATGTTTTAAACTGAGATCTTGATTCTACATAATAGGTATTAGATACAATACCTTTCCCGCTGTTGTTGAGTGTTAGAAGAAGGTTCTGCAAGAAGCATGGGATGCTCTTTAGGATCAATCAATAAGCACTCCCTACCCAAAAAAAGAAGAATGCCAAGATAAGAATAAAGCAATCCCTATAATAATACTTATAAAAAACATACAAGTGAACAATTATTACAACCTTGAAAAGAAAACATTGTGCAGTGAACACATTTGACTTTAACCATGTCTGAAAAAACTACCAACAGCAAACAAGCCTGAGTCCACGAGGTGGGTTCATTTAGCTACGTCAATCAAACAATATTTAAGAATATACTAAATGATCTCGTAAGATTTATTCCCTATTCATATTCACTGCACAAACAATAGATTGTGGATGTGGGTTGTCAAACATAAATAAAAGATCTCATACTCATCCTGAATTTCTAACGCACTTTTGCACATTAAATACAGGTATCAGATCATCAAGTACACTTTGGACCATTGATTATTAAAAAAACAACAGGAGCTGCTCCAGAACCTTAACAAACGCCAACCACATGTGCCATAAAACAAAACAAAAATGTAGCAAAGCTATAATCATACTACACAAATCAAACAAATATATAGATAATCAGTCAGAACCTGAAGGCATGATCCCATATGCTATCAACAATATCCCAGTCAGCAACAATTCCATCCTTAAATGGAGACAGCACCTGAAGTCATAGAAAAAATAGATAACTACACCTATTCATTATAAAATATCTTTATATTATTAATCAAGCCTAATGTAGAAGATCATTACATAAGTTTTACCTCCATATGGTCTCTGCGGTACCCCAAGGACTGAGATCCTACATACAGTTTCCTCTTTCCCTTGTCTTTCTCAGCAGACACAGAGCTCTTTTCAGCATTATCTGATTCATCAATATCCATGTGATCAACTGCTCCAGCAACCTAAATTCACATAAATCAAGACAACTTCCCACCATTAGATTACAATATTCAATATCAATTAGTAAACTTTCAATAGATTGTCTACATGTTATAGACTAAAAAACCACAGATTACACTATCAAGCAGTACTACTTTATCACCACAGGAAATGACAGTGTCAACTTCATTACTTTCGGAGAGCAAAACAGTATCTCTATTAAAAATAACAATATAAAAAAGCTGAGAGCAATAAATGAAGGATAGCAACAACAACAATAGCAAAGCATCTTTCTCGCCACTAGGTGCTATCATAAATTATGTCTGACATTTAAATCCTTCCCAATAGTTTTGCCTATATTAGACCACCATCCCCATGGGGATGGAGAAGGGAGGGGACTCAACTAGTGGAAAAAATCCACAACCCCTTCGGGTTATCCTACACTTAGAAGAAGAAGTAGAAAAAGGAATAAATATAGTAAAGTGGTCTCCCTCTGCCTCTAGAGGTTGGGGTTCCCTTCATCTAGTGTGTTTTTGGTAACACTGCAAATAAACTTATAAGCTAGTTAAGCTAGTGCACTATTATTTGACCAAAATTAAGCTATGTGTTGGTGTTTGGCAATGAGGCTTATTTCAATAAGCTACTTACGGTAGCTTATGAGCTTATATGGTAGGGACTTATTTCATTTTACACCAACCAACTACTTTATCATTGAATTACCAAACATCTCGATTTAGCATCTAGTTAATCATCACTCAACTTCCATCTCCTAGCTTATAAACCTCCAGCTAGTTTATCAGTTGTGGCAAACAAAGCCTTAACCTAAGGTTGGACTCATCCACGACCGGGGAGCCTCCAACCACCGGGAGTCTCATTACCGGGCATAGGAAGAGTGAAGAGTCACAGGTAAGGCACCAAGTCTTGAACCAAAATCTTAAGGCAACGGTTCCATAGGTGGTTTTCACTTATAAACTCTTCCTCTATTCCATCATATCCAATGTGAGACTCCACACTTGAATATGCCCAACACCTACTCTACTTATGCCACATCAACATAAGCAAGATTCTACCATCTTCTCAACAATAGTTGATACCCTGAATAAGGGCATCCTAATGCATGGAACTCTCAAGTCTGAGGGGTACATGTATGCAGTCTTATCCTCGCAAGCAAACTTGTTTCCACGATTTACATGACCTCTAAGTCACAAGACAGACAAACTTACCATTGCACCGAGACTCACCCTCTAGAATAGTCATTACCATTAAATGCTGGAAATTACACTTTGGGGGAGAATATCATTAAACACAAGAAAAACCAAAAAACTTTTAGGGTTCAAAAAGAGTATGAGAAATACACTTACAGAAGGAAAGACAGCCTTGGGAGCATCTTCACCAGCATAACCAGCTTTGCATGTGTGTGAACCCAAGTCAACTACTATCGCTGATACTTCATCTATTCATTCAACAAATCAACACAATAAAACCAAAAATTCAGAAGATTAAGAAGAAGGAGAGTTACAATGTGGAAAGAAAACTTGATTTGACACTAACCTCCGCCATACATGGCTGCAGAGTGATTCTACGAGCTCGAAGAGTGAATTAGGGTTTTGAATTATTCAATTTTCTGTCTTTAGGGTTTAAGGAGCAAATAAAGTGAGAAGGAAATTCCGACAACACGGAGCGCCGCCGCAGAGGTTTCCGGCGGAGGAGGGACGGTGGCGGCGGAGGTGGGTGCAGCGTTGAGAAAGAAAAAGGTTAGGGTACGTTGAGAGTTACAATTCGTAGATAAACCCAAAAGGGTAAAACGGTCAGCACATTAATTAGGTTATAATTCAAAATTTCAAATAATTAAATTAAAAATCATGAATCTCTAGTTCAACGTTGTAAAATCAGATTTCTAATTTGCAACTATCAATTTCTTTGTGACAAATTATCATTGGAACCGGTGTTCTTAAAACCGATCAGGGTACTGGTATGTATAATGTATAATAGTATAGTGGTTCAGTAATTAAATTGCATGTCGGTTAAAGTGCACATACCTACTTATAACAAAAAAATTTCAAATAGGTAAATACTCAAATTTATAATTCATATTCATAATTTATTCAAAATTTACATAAACAAACAACTTTAACAAATTCAAAGTCTAATGGTGTGAAGTAGTGAATAAATTTAAATCATTAAATGTCCTATGTCCATACAATTTACTCTTGGAATAAGTAGATGTCTCACATATATCCATGGAAAAAGGTTAGGAGCAATGTGGGCTTGAATGGGCCCATGATAACCCTATTATTTTGTGATGAACCCTGAAACCTTAGAGAAGCAGTTGCAGCCCCCAACTATCTCTCTCTCAATCTTCTTCCAAAATGGTACTCACTCTTTTTCTCTCTCTCTTTCTCTTTTTTTCATATATCATGATTATATATATATGTATATGTATATGAATGAATATTGTGTAATGTGCAGACCAAGAGAACCAAGAAGGCTGGTATTGTTGGCAAATATGGTATTTCCCCTTTTTCTTATATATTTTTATATAATTTTGTAATTCATGTTTTATGTTTAATACTTGTTCTTGATGTTGTTGGATATATGACACATGACAAAAAAAAGTTTGTTAATTTCATCAAAATTGCAAATTTTATCATAAAAAAATTGTGAAGTAGGGAAAAAGTGTGCTTAAAAGGTTATTGATTTTTGTTTTCTTAAGCATGATTGCATCAAAGAATATTCAAAAAATTATACCCAGATTTTGGTTTAATTATAATGGTTACCCTTCGCATATGGGGTATTATCGGTGTTTTAAATTAGTCGAGAACTGTAATATTACGGTTTTGAGAGTCTCCACAATGACACGCCTATTCCAACTATCACAAGTTAGTCAATTTTCTTGCAATTTTCCATGATTGTAGTAACAGCAACCGCGACCGAAATCACATGTTAGAAGAGTAGGTATTATTGTAATTTCACTTACTACACTTTAAATAGGAGTAGTAACCAAGTGTAGTTAAGCTCAACCAATTTAGTGAAGTTTCTCATAAAATATTCTAAATGTTTTAGAAAAATGCATTCTATTGTTGGCAAGTATAAAATGCTGATTTCATAGTTCTACTATTATCTTCTTTTTTGGTTTAAAGTTTGATTTTATATTTTATATCATCATAGTTTAAGTTTATCATAGGTTTAGAGTTACATATATCATATAGTGATTCATTTTAACCAGTGTTGTGAAACCCGAGCCGGACGTCTAACCGGTAGAGGTCCTGTATTAGGTTTAACCGGTTAAATCGTCTGGTCTGACCGGGTGATTTCGTACATAATTAATAATTTTTATTTATAAATATACATTTATATAAAAAATGTAAAACGTTATATAATTAATAATTATGTATAATTATATTGAAATAATACATCTTTATCTTTTTGTGGACCGTAGTAAAACAAAATATTAGAACATTGTCCCATTTTTATTTTTAACTGAGCCGTCCGGTTTACTTCCCGGGTTAATCCGGTTTAACATGGTCGGACCGGATTTTTTCCGGTTCCAAGCGGTTCAACTCTCATTCGGTTAAGACGGCAAACCAGAGCCGTTTTCAAGTCCGGTCAGCGGTCAGACCGTCTGGTCCTGTCCGGTTCTAACAACACTGATTTTAACATTAAGTACTATGTGGTCTTCATTTTTTTGGTCATACTGCTTTATGTGATTGTGTTCCTTATATTTATGTTACTTTTTGTGCCATGAGTGAAGTGTTATACTGATAAGTAATAATGCTCACAAATTTCAGGCACCAGATATGGTGCTAGTTTGAGGAAGCAAATTAAGAAGATGGAAGTTAGTCAGCACAGCAAATTCTTCTGCGAGTTCTGTGGAAAGGTATGATATTATCTGCCGAATTATTTTTGATGTTCACCGATTGAGTTGGAAACAGCCTCTTCATTTGTGAGTACAATGCTGCCTACATCTACTCTCGCTGACTCCACTAGGTGGGAGTATCGTGTATTGGATTGCCCCTTTTTACGATTGACTTCGGCCGAACATGAATCGTTAATGTTATGTTTGTTCATACAGTATGCTGTTAAGAGAAAGGCTGTGGGAATCTGGGGCTGCAAAGATTGTGGAAAAGTGAAAGCTGGAGGTGCTTACACATTGAAGTAAGAATCTTCCATTGAGTCAATATTTCCATATAATCATCTTCTTCAATTCAAATATTATAATGATTGAATATACTTTTCGGATTCATTTTCTTTTCGACAGTACTGCCAGTGCCGTGACCGTGCGAAGCACGATTCGAAGGCTGAGAGAGCAAACCGAGGGTTGAACGCGCTTGAACGCGCTTGAACGCTCGATCTGTATTTGTTTTCTAAATCGAACCATAATTTTGGAACTTATTTTGAAGTTGTCATATTTTGTTTGAGTATATCAGTGGTGTTACTTCAGATTCTTGAATGTTATTCAGTTTTGTAGTCTTGCTTTATCTGAATATCTTGGTTCTTCTTTCTTCCTTTTGTTAATTGCTTATGTCTTCAATCGAGGATAGTAGCCGAGCTCAAAAACACTATAGTGGGATAGCGGGACAACATCTACAATTAGGAAAAAAAACATGTAAATTGTAGTTAACATATAAGTGCTAAAATATATCGTATTAAAGATGTATCTCGCAAAATTGAATTTCATGAAGATGATTTTTATAAGAGAAAAAGATGTATACACCGACAATGTAAGAGTTTTTTTATACTGTCACTCCATTATCAATCATTCATTTTCAATTATGTTTGATTTTTCACAAAAAGTAATCTAAATGAATGATAGATGATGCACTGATTGTGCATAATTCTTTATACTTTCACTGCATCAATATTACACTCTTTTTATAATTGGGTTTATAGAGAGATGGGGCAAATAATTAGGAGTGAACCCCTCGAAGAAAGTTTGCTTATCTCATTTATGACATTCTACCATTCCCATATTCGGTAACAATAGAACTCTCCGATAGATTGGAAACTCCCCGATCATAATATAGTCCAACAGAAGCCCAACTCATTCAAAATGAAGAACCACAAGTTCAATCCATCTGCTTAGAATGGATGGTGGAATGGCAAAAAGAAAAGGTTTGTACAGGCAAAGAAACTTGAACAGAAATCATTACTCCTACTATAAAATACAATTTTAGTTTTAGTCCTTCAATTTATTTATCAATTTTAGTTTTAGTCCTTCAAATTATTTATCAATGGGTATGCCAATCATAATTGGTAGTATATCAATAGTATGTTACATGTTAGTGTTAGCCACAACATCACTAAGACATATAAGGATTAAAGCTCTAAAAAAATAAATTATACAACAATTCTATTAGTTTTATCATAAAACATTAATTTCTAAATCTTTCATAATCCTTTATGTTTTTTATAACATCTGCTTGATGTGTCTGTTTGTCAACTGAAACCCCGAGCTTATAGGAATGTCTTACCATGTTTTTCGGATATGTCTATCTGAAGACTAAAAAATTATTTGTTTGTGCCCATGATAATCAATGGATCTCATTAACAATCAACATAATTTGCTTTATATTGTATACTTTTTTAAAGTATGTTGACTATATTATTGTACTTATTTTTCATAAAATAAAATGCAAGTTTCTATATTCCTTAGTAAATAAATTATAATAGTAAATATAAAAATTAAATTAGAAAACAGTGTTTGGGATGTAAGATATCCTAATTATGCATTAAAATTTTCACTTAAACTTTAGTGGTACATTTGTAACACATACGATATCTGATGCACTTCGTCATTTCATTCATTTTGCTTGAATCTTATGGTTTATATCTTTCTCAATTTTCAATCTTTTTCTCTCAATATATTTAAATCAAGTGTCTCACATCCCAAAAATTACTATACTTTTGTAGTTAATTTTTAAACCACACATTATAATTTTATTTTATGATGAAATACGTACAATGTTATAATTAATACCGGACTCTCGAATATTGGAAACGATCTTCACTCCTTTCGAGATACGACAATCACACGACAACCGAGGGATTGTGTTATTCAGACCTTTATTATTCACCTCTCATCATTCATACTTTGATAGAGGTATTAAGTCCAATAATATATTGTTGGATATGGAGTTTAAAGGCACGGTTGATTATAGTCTCATGCATGGCCCCATGAAGCCATTGTTAACAACATACCTAATACGTGTCGGCACCGGTAATTCAAATTGTGAACCACATTACGTGATGCAGCCACAATATTATAGTTGCATGACCACATTATACCTAACAACTACAATAGTAATAGCCATAATCATGACTGCAACTGCAATTTAAAACACTGGTCGACTTCCACTTCAATAAGAGTCGTTTTGGTTATTGTGTGTCTATCAAGAATGGTCCTTATTTGTCTACCTGTGTGAGGATCAGTCCCATTTCTCTATCAAGCTCTGTAGCCTTGTTCTTAGCAGTGTTGCCACAGTTATGTCCACTTTGAGGAGGAGCCATAAAATTATTCATTGGTCCAGATCAAACACTATCTTGTTGCTGCATGCTAGCTAGTAGAATTGTCTTGGAAATGATAATTGACAGGGACCACTTCAGCAGGGTGGCAAGGATTAGAAGAATGCGGATCGGCTGTCCCATTTTTTTCTCAACCCAATTGAAAGTTGACACCTATTTAAAAATAAAAATATAAAATAACATTTTTATACTATTTGGTGTGATATAATTGATTTGGGACATGGAGACATAAAATTTTGGGACAGAGGATCCTAATTCAGATTAGAAGCTAGTGAGTAATAAGAGACTGCATGTTTAGACATTGTTTCCAATAGTGCATGTATAATGAAATTTTACTATGTAATACGTTAAGAATAAAGATCACATATAAAAAAATCATGTCTCGATGTTCCTAACCAATCAATTTTTAACAAATAATAAAAAATATTAGTTTATATTTTTATAATTCATGGAAAAAGGAGATATGTTTCACCACTTCATGGTTCTTTTTAACGGAAGCAATTATGTTTCATCCCTCCCTCTATTTTTCTTGTAACTTTTGTATTTAGAGATGACAAAACGGGTCGCCTAACCAGTTTGCTCGTGTCCACAAATACCTGTAAAATTTAAGCGAACGTAGACCTGCCCACATTTTTTTAATGTACAAAATTGCATGTCCTGTCTATTTTTAAACGAGCTAACGGACATGTGACCGATCCGTAGGCGTCGTGGACAATCCTATATGAATTCCAGATGAGCATTTTCACACCCTATATTTAAAAAAAAAAACTATGTATACTACTAATAACTCTAAAACCTAAAATTTAAATTTTGTAATGAATGACATGCTTTCTAGAAAACAAATAATCATTATCATATGTATTATTTTATAGTAATATGGATATATAATTTATGGAATTTCATGATTGTTTATCGAAAACAAATACTTAGCTGTGTTTATGTGTGTCTTGCTTAAGTCTATTGGAAAGTTGCAGATTGGAGCAAGAAGAAAAATGGTGAAGTAACATAAATAAATATATATGCAAGTATGATTTTAAAATGGTGGATTGGAGCAAAAGATGTGTTAATATTTATTTATGTAAAATGGTGAAGTAACGTAAATAAATATATGTGTCACATCTCATCTCAAAATTTTAACAAGTATGATTTTAATTATTTTCTTGACATTAATCCTTATCATATTTTGAATTAATTGAGGAGACGAAACACATTATTTACTAAAGAAAAGAAATAGCAATATTTATTTTATAAAAACAAGATAACAAATGAGTCAATAATTATCTATATAAAAATAAAATATTTACTAAAAAGTAAAATTATAACATTAATAATTATTTAATTATGTATTAATAAAAAGACAATATTTATTATAAAAAGTGAAATTGAAATTAAATAAATAAAAAGAAAGTGTGTAGTAGCATCTCACATTAGAGAAGGATTAACAAAAAATTATGTCTTGTCTTGTTTCTCTACTATAGTGTAGATTTTTCTTTTTTGTTTGTGTGTTTTGCGAATGTGCATATTTAAAGAGGGTTTTGACATGGAAATAAAAGGAAATCCATCTTATTTTTGTCTCTATTCAATTAAAGTGTTAATTATTATTTTAAATCATAACCAAATCTTCAATTAATTTGAATATGGTGGGTAAGATTGTTTTCAAAATCTAAAAAAATATGTTTTTGTCAAAAAATTTATCTTCATAATTCTATAAAGACGTGAAAATTATTATGATACTTATATACGAGTAAAAAAATAATGATTTGACTTTAAAAATTAAAAGTATATGGAATGCTCCTTTTTGGGCAAAATTTTTATTGTTGGTCCAGACTACGATTGGATAGTCTCCAACCATCAAAGAGTTACATTGTTACCAGGGTATGGAAAGAGTGAAGAGCTACATGTGAGACACTATGTCTTGAACCAAAATCTTAAGACATTAGTTTCATGAGTCTTTTATACTTATAAACTCTTTCACTCCTTCCCGCATATTCAATATGGAACTTAACACTTGAATAAACCCAACAATCTCCCCCTCAAGTGTGGGTACCACACACTTTCCAGTTCATTCCCCCTTAATTCCACCATGTCCAAGCCGAATCATGGGTTTGATATCAATTGTTGGTGTAACAAAAACGATCGTTGCACAACGTTGGCCACAAACACTCAATTAAAGGACATAAGAATAAATAGAAGAGAAGAAACAAGATAATTTGGTAACAGGGTTCGACCAATTGTGCCTATATACCCGAGAGCATTGAGTGGCTATCAAAATATTATTAGAGAATAAGGATTACAAGCCATAGCACACCCATGGGCCCAAGTGCTCATGAAGTGTTTCTATTTGGTGCTTCTATCTAATGCTTATATCTGGTGTACATTACAACAAAAAACTTGAGTCCAATATATAACTTGATCACTCTATTCTATTCCAATATTAGGCAATGTGAGACTAATACATTACATATTTCAAGCATCCCCAATAATCTCCATCTTAATTGAAATAGACGAATATATCGCTCCTTAGGAAATCTAGACAAGAATCTCTACCGTATCAAATATCTTACTCCACCTTGCTCAATGCCTAATTCTCGTTAACAACTCATCCACATAAGAGGCTGCTCCCCTTCAGTATAAACATTATGAGTATCCTTGATAATATTACCAAGAGCCTAGCTCTCCAAACTTGTAGTGCAGCTTTCCGAACTGTCATCAAATGGAACAAGCTGCCTAACCACCTATTGTTAGGAAGTCTTTCGATATATTGGAACTTCTACAAAAAAAGTTCACTGACAACTGTCCTCTTCAATACCCAATCAACTGCTACCATCACTGTCTAGTTCGACAATCATAGTTCAAAAGAACTAACATACTCTGCCATAAGGAGTATACCCTCAACATACACCTTGCATCAATGCTAACTAATGCATGCGTCATATCCTTGCATCCAAGCCAATGCCCTTGTCACACCCTACATCTTTACCAATGTCTGTGTTACACCTTGCATCAAAGCCAACGTCCATGTTACACCTCTACATCAAAGTCAACCAACACCTCTATCTTTTTGTCAATCTGCTAACAATTAATATCCTTCACTATGACATCTCAGACAAGTCATTAGAATATTCTACTTCTCATATTAAATGAGATCATTCTCTCAGCATCTACAGAGATATTATCAACACCCGTCTTTATCTCTACCTTGATTCTAATCTAGTATATGAACTTCTAGGGTTCTAGATTATCTTATATCACCCTTGCCATAGTCCCGTCATGTTCTCTTATCCTTCAAATCATCTACTTTATCCTTGCACAGTACCTTTGACGCACCTTGTCTAGCCATCACACATTCACCCACTTTAGCCATTATTTAGCACCTAGGTTAAGAGTCATCTACCAATTGGCTTTTATACCAGTTATTGGACCAGACTGCGACCGAAGAGCCTCCAACCACCCCAGAGTTCCATTGTTACCGAGGTATGGAAAAAGTGAAGAGACAAAAGTGAGACACCACATCTTGAATCAAAACTTAAGGCATTAGTTCCATGGGCCTTTTGTATTAATAAACTCTTCCACTATTCTCCGCATATCCAATGTGGGACTTCACACTTGAATAAACCCAACAATCTCACCTTCAAGTGTGGATACCACACACTTTCTGGTCTGCTCCCCCTTAAGTCCATTATGTCCCAGTCGAATCATCGGCTCTGATACTACTTGTTGGACCAGACTGCAACCAGGGAGCCTCCAACCACCATGAAGTTCCATTGTTACCTAAGTATAGGAAGAGTGAAGAGCCACAAGTGAGACACCACATCTTGAACCAAAACCTTAAAGCATTAGTTCCTCGTGCCTTTTCTACTTATAAACTCTTTCACTCATTCTCGCATATTCAATGTGAGACTTCACACTTGAATAAACCCAACAATCTCCCCTTCAAGTGCGGGTACCACACACTTTCCGGTCCGTTGCCCCTTAAGTCCACCATATCCCAATCGAACCATCGGCTCTAATACCACTTATTGGACCAGACTACGATTGGGGAGCCTACAACCATTGGGGAGTTTCATTGTTACCGGGGTATAGAAAGAGTGGAGAGCCACAAGTGAGACACCATACTTGAATAATCCTAATAATGTGGGACTTCATACTTGAATAATCCTCCCTGCATATCCAATGTGGGACTTCATATTTGAATAATCCTAATAATGACTCTATAAAATCCCAAATTTTTTTGTATTATTAAATGTTAGAAAAATATTGAGAATATGATGATGAAGAAGAGAGCTGAAAGATGAGTTTGGGAAACATATATTTTCAATCCTATATCTTTTTTTGAAACCCTTAATCAGACCACAATACAATCTTAAAACACCAGGGTAGAGAAATGTTGACTGCAAGTCATCTTTATAGGTTTTTGACTTTAGAATCACCCTTATTTTCCTATATCTATTTAACTTGAGTGAGTATTTAGAAATAGGAATTTTATAACCCTCGTTTGAGAGAGCGCAGTTAAATGCCATATTTTTATGGCTCTCACTTAAGGGAGTGTTGTAGAAAGTAGGCATTCAAATAATGCTCGCTTGAACATCGTTCGCTCAAGCGAGCACTGTTAAATGTCTAATTTCAACAATGTTTTTCAAGCGTTATTGAATCTAATCTTACATTCTAATGCGCTCACATAGACAGTACCTGAAAGTGTTGTTGAATGACAACTTTAAGTAGTAATTTTTGAAATTTTGATATAGTGATAATATGGTTTTATTTCATGGGTATGAATAATATTTTTCTCTCTCTCAATCCAGCATTATATTGTTCTCTATGCCCCTTGGGATAGAAATTGTGACCTTTGCCTAATAGATGAAAAATTAAGGGTGTGTTTGCTTTGACTATTTTATATATTCATTTTCAATGAAATCAGAAAATAAGGGGAAAACATGTTTGCATTTTTGTTTTCATTTCATATTTCAAAAAATATGAGATCCATTTATGGAAATTCTGAAAATGGAAAAATATCATTATTAACATTTTCAATAATGAAGTAGTGATATTTTTTAAAATTTTTAACACCTTTTCTTACCCAATTTGTTCCATATTTTTTGATGTTTTAACCTTTTCATTTTATTTCAAATATTTTGATATTTTAGAAACATGATACACATTTATACCTTATTTTTCTATTATATCCCTATTTATTACTCTTATTTTTTTACGTCTATTTGTTCATTTCTTTTCAATTCAGTTTTTAATGTGCATTAAATTTGATTTTTTTTAATTTGTGGAATACTTTCAAAATTTTATATCATTTAATAATTTCATCAAAAGATATGGGATGTAGGGAATATATTTTTCAATTAATTTCTCTACGAATCAAGAAAATGTCAAAATCAATTAATGAATGTCTCACTCTTTCATACATTCACACATCTTCATAATATAATTTATTTATTTCTCTCTAAACATAAGAAATTTTCTTCACCCCTCTTAATGTTATTGCTAAAATGGTTTGATGATAAATGTATAATATATGACTTTGGGATGAAAATTGTCGCCATTTGAAATTACCGCAACCTTAATTAAATAATATAGTACTTGTATGTTAGTAATTTATTTTAAATTTTTGGAGAGTACTTGAAGTGCATGATGTTCGTTAAGACATTTCATATATCTTTGTGGTAGCTAATATTCAATGTATCGTTGACATAAAGTATGTCAAAAAAGATGATGCAAATATAAAATATGAGGACATACTATAAAATGAATGAATTGATTATTTATTTAGTGATTAAAATTTAGAATTGAATTATTTGCAAGAGTAATTATCTCCCTTTGTGAAGCTTAGAGTGAAGAATTTTGAAAATAAAAATGATAATAATAAACATGAAGAAATGAAAATTATTTTTTGAAAATAAAAACTTAAAATAGAAAATATTTCTTGAAAGCAAACAACCCTAACCCTTTCCAAAAATCCATTCTACATAGCAAATTGAATTATTTTAACATCCATCATTCTTACAATGGTTAAAGAATCCAAGATGAAATTTTATTAGATAATAATGTAATAAATGAATAAAAGTAATAATAATATATTTAATGAAGCTTGAAAGATCCTATTCTCAACTAATTGGAGCTAATTATATCCCACACACACTAATTTGAGTATTTAAATTTTTTTATAAAAAAATATTATATTTTCTACCATAACCTCATTTTTAGTTTATTTTTATAAGCATAAACTTATGAAAATAAGCTTGTTTTAAAGTCTGTTTGACAAAACTAACTTGTAGCTGAAAGTTGTGACCTTATAGCTATAAAAGTAGTTGGAACCTTGTAGCTATGAAGATACCTGAAAACTTGTAGCTGTGTACGTAACTAGAAGCTTGTAATTGTATATGTAGTTTATTAAACTGGAACTGTTTGATATCTATTTAGTTATTTATTAATTTAATAATTATTAACACAAATAATTTTAATTCAAATTTTTTAGTCCTTTATTTATTATTTTATTTATAATTTGATATGCAATATTTTTGTTTATTTGAAGATAAAATGAAACAACAAAAAATAATATGGTTTTTTCATTGGGCTAACTATCGAAAAACAGCTTAGAAAGAATCTACGTTTGACCATAAAATACCTACAGTCAGGAAACCAAAGGTAGTGGAAAAAGAAGCATCACAGATGAAAGAATCTGAGTTGTTCATCAACTGGAATATAGATGCAACAAAGGGAATTAACCACGATGATCTAGAAAGAGTTAGGTTGTTTCCCCAAATTGAGCAACTAAATGAATCCTCTGATAAGGAATTGAGTGTTGTAATGCCCCAAAAATTACTCCAACAATATTGCCCAAAAATGGATAATTTTTTTTGTAATTTAAAACTTCATGTTCATTTGACTCATCTTCGGGGCATCACGTTAAGTAACCTAAAATGCGGAAAAGACAACAATAGTTACCTAGTGGTAACCGAAAGCCACTTAATATATATATATATATATCGTAGAATAATTCTTTATTGAAAACAACTGATAATGTTTATACAAAAGCAAAGCGAAATACATCCTGGTTCAAGCTGAAAGGCAACTAGAAATGAAAATGAGCACTAGTGACTAGCTCCGGGGTTAGCGGGTGTACTAGCACACTCGCTAGGATCCTCCTCCGTCTTAGAATCAGAAGAGAGGTCCACCACCTCAATGTAGTCCTCTATATAGACCAACTCCACACAGTCTTCCTCTTCGGCTTCCAGCTCATCTTCCGGGTTGTTGGACGAACTTTGTGACTTTCAACTCACTCTCGCATCTGCCTAAAGATCGGGCAGCATCCGTATAACAACTCTCTTCTCTAGTGGGGAATTGAGCATATCGTCTCTACTCTGTCTCCTAGTAGATGGTCAAACATCAGTGGATCCGTGAGGAATCACAAACTAAATGGATGGTGCAGTAGGTGCAAATCTCCGAGCAGGTAAGGTAAAAGAAGCCTCCAAGTTCGCATGTTTTGAAGGGAAACGCATCGCAGAGCCATCACAAACCATCTCCATCTCTAAGGCACAAGGGCCTGTGTGGGTGAATCGATGTTCGTCACTGCTCCATGTCCCCTCCTGGGACATCGAGAATCGGTAGCTCAAAATCCTAGCGGTACGGTCCATCTGAATGAGAACACGAATCGAAGACAAGCATAAAGAAGTGAAAATAACATAAAAGAGAGTAAGACATCTAATGAATATAATTCATTGACAGCGTGAAATTACATGGAATATCACATCGAGACAGGCACGCATAAGAGTCGAGTGAATTTATATCTTCTATAAATTGAGTTTTTGTGTCAAAATTATTATTCAAAGATAAATACTATTTTATTATTATATTCATTAAATACACATAAGTTAAAATCAAAAAAATTAATCCTTTTATTTATTATTTTATCTATAATTATAAATATGCAATATTTTTATTTATTTGAAGATAAAGTGAGACAAAAAAAAACAATATGGTTTTTTAGTTGGGTTAAGAAATGTTATTTTTAAAAATTTGAAGCATAAAATTGGAAAGTGAATTATTGAAATCTACTTTCATTCTTTAAACACTAATTCAATTAGTTTTCTGAAAAATAACTTTCATACAAACAACTTTTTTAAAAGCTATAAGATCCGATTCATTTACTTTTTGTTTATCGAATAACTCTAATAGCTTAATCAAAAAAAAACTATAAGCTAATTGAAAAGGTACTACTTTCCAAACAAAAAATCTTTAGCTTTGTGCAAAAGTTTAACACATGAAACAACCTTTGAATCTCGCCCCACTCACATTACTCTTCCTTCTGTCTTTCTGCCTATTTTTCAGCACTTGGAAACTGGGATAAATAAATACTTTTTGTATCTATTAGCTATTAATATTTTTTTTAAGTTAGTAAATGTAATACAATATAATATTTGAGTTAATTTGGAAGGTAATAAAGTCTATTGCATACGTAAGAGGCCTTTTTTCTTTTGTCTTTTATAAAATGTATGTATTGTTTCTTAATTTTTCATTCTTTGAAGAAAGCAAAGTAAGGCAGAAAGAGATAGAGACAAGTGATGAAGATGAATTTGGTTCAAATTCTTGTGGTAGGATTTATGGTGTTGTTGTTTCATGTTATCAATGTCTTAGTTTTGAAACCAAGATCAATGAGAGAAAAGCTTCATAGGCAAGGAATTAAAGGACCTATTCCTCACTTCTTCTTTGGCAACAACCATGAAATGAAAAGGCTTCATGCAAAAGCAGCAACTAATCAAGATAAAGAAAATGATGATTTTATTTCTCATAATTGGCCTTCAAGATTGTTCCCTTTCATTCAAGAGTGGAGAAACCAATATGGTTAGCTCAATTACTATTTTACCATGCATGTCTCACAAATCATAATAATCTTGTGTACTTCATTTTGTGTCTAGAAAAAAGGATCAACAATTATTTTTCTTTTTAAATTTTCATTTGGGTGTTTTTGGATTATTTGTTTGTTTTCTTACAATTTTGCTTTCCATATCTAAAAATCCCAATTTAGGAATTGAAGACTCTCATTGTGATCGATCAGTCTTTCTTAAAACCCTTTTCTTTCATTTATTATTATTAGCTCATATGCTTTCTTAATCCAAGGACCCAACAAGAAAATATCAGTATTGTGAGAACTGGATCGGATCGGTTAGTCCAACTGGTGTAATCGCTGACTAGATTTGAAAATGATTTTGGCTTGAGGTATTAGTCGAATGAGAGGTTGGACCGCTTTGAATCGGGGAAATTCCCGACCGGCCATGCTCTCTGTTACTTTTGTTTGAGAGTCGATTGTGGTTAACAAATCAATGGTAGATGAATGCTGACAGTGTAAAAAACTCTTACACAATCAATTCAATGTATACATTCAAGCATTATGCAACATTCATCTAAATAAACACACACACTCGAAAATGATGGCTTCACTTCAATTCATTCCTTATTTATAAATATATTGTTTTGTTTTGTATTCTTCCATAGATGGCAATACAACAACATCCCTCAACCTTTTTGCACCAAACCAGCAATGCCAATACTATACGTCTATCTTAGCTTACATATGTCTTCTAGTATAATATATATTATTCTCTTTCACCAACTAACTCTTTAGTTATTTATATATTTAATTTTCTTATTCTAAATTTATATAATTTAATATCTCTTTGGATTATATGATGCTTGAAGGTATTATGACACAGGGTAAATTATTTTATTATTTATTTTGATTTCTCTTTTAGCAATGTTGAAAAATTACAATATTTTTATAGATGAAATTGACTTTTTTTAAAGTATAACATTAATTATTATTTTTAAATATAACATTCTATAACAATTCCTATAATTCTTAGCCAAAGTTAAAATTATTAGATTTTTTTGGATTGTTTTGGCATTACCAAGGGTATTCCTTTAAGATATTATTAAATCATTAATGATTTGTATAATACTAAATAATAAGATATTAATGCTATTCACTTTAAGTTGATATTTTGATTAAAGTTTGATGCATGCAGGTGACACGTTCTTGTTTTGTACTGGGAATATACAATGCTTAATGGTGACAGATATAGAGATGGTGAAAAAACTGATCCTTTACACTCCATTGAATCTAGGGAAGCCTTCTTATCTTTCTGAATATTTGAAGCCATTCTTAGGGTTAGGTATAGTTTCATCAAGTGGTTCAACTTGGTTGCGCCACAGAAAGATAATTGCTCCTGAACTATACCTTGATAAGGTCAAGGTATGTGTATACATACCCCTTCTCATTCTAAATATTCTATTACCACTTAAATTTGATACGGCCCAAATACGGTCTAATACGATTATGCTACGATGTTGAAGGCAATGATTAATCTGATGGTTGATTCAACAAAGACAGTAATAAGTTGTTGGGAGAATAAAGTTGAAAGGGATGGAGGAGTTTCAGAGATTAAAGTTGATGAAGATTTGCAAAACTTGTCAGCAGATGTAATTGCAAAAGCTTGTTTTGGAAGCAATTATAATGAAGCAAAGGAAATATTCACAAAGCTTAGAGATATTCAAAGAGCCATGTCCACTGTTTTTTCATATGCGGGAATTCCAGGTTTTAGGTATATACAATGTGCACATCTTCCATTAACATTTTTTGTCTTTGTGTTCTTAATTCCAGTTATGTTGTGTTTACCGCAATTGTAATCAGTGACGTTATTATGGAGACTACAAAACCATAATTTTATGGTCGCAATTACAATTATAGGATACACTTTAAAACACTGGTTACTATCATTACTAATGATGATATTACATTCTCTTGTAGATACATGCCAATCAGAACCAACAGAGAAATATGGAGAATTGAAAAAGAGATAGACACAAAGATATTGAAACTCATAAAAGAACGCTTGGATCATGGTGAAGAGAAAGATCTTTTACAAATGATACTAGAAGGTGCAAATAATTATGAAGAAAGTGATACCCTCTTAACAAATTCTATATCACATGACAGGTTCATTATAGATAACTGTAAAAACATATTCTCAGCTGGACATGAAACTACATCAATTACAGCATCATGGTGTTTGATGTTGTTAGCTTCAAACCAAGTTTGGCAAGATCGTGTTCGAGCCGAAGTACTTCAAGTTTGTGGAAGAGATCCTCCAAACGCGACCATGCTTAGAAGCATGGAGACAGTATGTTTCATATACAATGCCAACTAGTACTAAATGTTTCCTTAGAAGAATATAACTATATTAAACATTGGGAATGGAGTATCTCCTTATATAAGGAGATAAGTTATCTCCTCCTGCCAGTGAAATCATGACATGTGTCATGTTTCACCATTTTCTATAAAAATATTTTTAAAAATAAACAAAATAGCACACATGTCACATTTTTATTGGTTAGAGGAGATAAGTTATCTCCTTATATAAGGAGATACATTATCCTCTTAAACATTTTACTTAGTTTACATATTAATCTATACCTGCAGTTAAACATGGTGATTCAAGAAACGTTGAGGCTTTATCCACCATCAGCATTTGTGAATAGAGAAGCAATTGAAGATATAAATATAAATGGTTTCATAATTCCAAAAGGGATGGGTATTCAAATTCCAATAGCAGTAATGCAACAAGATCCTGAGCTATGGGGTAATGATGCACACAAGTTCAATCCTGAAAGATTCTCAAATGGTGTCATTAGGGCTGCAAAGTTTCCTCAAGCATATATACCATTTGGAATAGGACCTCGTGTATGTGTTGGTCAGCATTTAGGAATGACTGAACTTAAGGTTATTATATCTCTTATTCTCATGAAGTTTCAATTCTCTATCTCACCAAGTTATTGTCATTCACCTGTTTTTCATATGCTTATAGAATCTGACCATGGTGTTCTTCTCAAGGTCACAAAAATATAGGCATAGTATTGTTATGTTTATGCCTTACATTATAGTACTTATCAGAATATATGCAAACTTCTATTGCATGCTGAATTGTAATAATTTTATAAATAAGTGATGAATCAGTACTAGTTATTTATTAATAATAAAAGTGGGAGGCTTTATGTGATGCATATAATTTGTGTGGCTAATTACTAGTTTTAGTGACCATAGTTGGTAACTTGAGAACTACAAAGCAGCTTGGTATAGTGGTGTAAGGTCGCACTAGATTTTAAGATAATCAAAATATTAAGGGTTCGATTTTTGGGAGTGACATTTATTTAGAAGAGCAGACATCATCTGAAAGATATTATTTTTTATTCGTAGAATGATGCGATATTATTAATATTACGAAATAGTTGGTGACTTGAGTAGAAAGGTAAGACAAATCTTGTTTTGAGGATTAAAATTTGGGTGTTGTTATTGACATTCCAAAGTGTCAATTCATATTTTTTACCAACCAATTATTACTTTTATTTATATTTTTATTTTATAAAATAATGGTTAACTAAAGTGGAGTGAATAACTATTTAGGGTGTTAGTAGTATGACCCTTACAACAAGGGTCATATCTCCATTACTTTGAGGATATGATTACTGATTAGTTAGATTGAGGCACAAATAACAAAAAGAAAGAAATATAAAATAAAGACAATATGTTAATGGAAAATGCTTCTCATTGATATTCAAGAATAAAAGAGTACAATCTAAGGTTTGATGGTTAGGCTAACTAAAATAACCACCTGAAAATAAACTACTAAGTGAAATGGGCCTAAATAATAATTAACAACAGACCCACTAATCTATTATGCCACACATTATAGAATAAAAATCTTTTGCATAGTGATCATTTTATTATGAGAAGGGTGTTCTAATCTATTATGCCACACATTATTGTCATAGACAATAATAGTATTAATTTTGCTATCCCGCTATTGCGTACATATGGTAGGCATGGTCTTTACACAGTCCTTCATTGCAAAAAGACCATTCTTCAATTAAGTCACACAATAATCTTTAATAATGGAAGATTCTGAATATGATAATTTTTTGAAAGAAAGGTAATTGGAAAGAAATGGAGTCAAATAATTTTGAGATAGAAATCAAGTTAAAATTGAAAGAGGGTATATATAAAACATCAATTAGATATAAATTGGAGGAAAACATGACACTCCCTGAAATTGCCGTAGATATTTAACTACCATTAGGCAAGGTTACAGAGATGGCATTGATCTGCTTGTAGGTTTGAAGTTGTGAGAGAGTGTGACACATATGATCATTAGCTCCTTTATCAAGGTACCAATCAAAAATCTTAGTGCAACAATTTAACAAGTACTTATTACCTTTATCATTGAATTCACCAAAATGTATGCTAAACTAGTTTCATTATGAGTAGCCTTTGAGGTAGTTGTTGCAATATAGACAGACAACAATATTTGATATTGTTGAGGAGTGATATTAACTCCAGAAGTTAATCCATCATTCTTGTTAAAGGTGGGCTACTCCATTGTTTCACTTTGAGTATCGACATTGTATTAGAAGTATGTTTCTCAAGATATTAATTCTTGTTACCATTTTATTCAGTTTCAGGGTTATAATGTTACCTATAATTAATGGAGAAGTCTTTTTCCCTTTTCTAGCTTTCATCTTCTCTCTTTTTCTCCCTTTCTCTTCTTCAACTCCTCTAAATAGTAGATTTTTTGGTTTGATGATTAAAATCTAAAGCTAGAAGACTTTTCTCTCTTATCCTCATTAAATCTTCATTAATCATAGATCAAATATTTCAATCAACCATATCATAACAATAATGGAAATAATAAATACATCAATTTTTACCATTTTTTTCAACTTGAGAGAATAATATAAACTATTTAAGGAAACTAACACACATAATGATAAGTATAGAACAAGATAATATATATATAAAAATAATATCCTGCAAAATCAAATAATATCTTCACGCATATAATTGAATAATGATAATCAAAATAACAATAGAATTCTATTATTATTTCTTATCTTAATGTTAAGATACATTCTTCAAGTTAATTGGTTATATCATTGTACTTATTTTAGCATAAAATAAAAGTATAATATGTGGTTTAAAAATTAATTAAAAATATAGTATTTTTTGGGATGTTACATTTCTCATTTCCTTGAATAAAATTTTGTTCTCAAAATTTGATGTTGCTATTTATTTAAAGCAACTCTAAATACAATAGTACCAATACATCATCAAGCATACAAGTAGTCTCCTTTGAGGAGATTCTTTCCAAACAAATATTACGAAAGTGATTCCCTTACTCAAAGCATCAACCCAACATTTACTTTAACTTACATTAAATTTCTTAATAAATGATATTTTTGTTAAGTTCATTTCTCTTTTATCTAACAAATACTTAAGACACTTATGGTAATTAAACACCTCAAATTTCATAACATGCAAAAAAACAAAATTCAATTAGTTATTTTCTTAAGACAAAAAAAATTATAATTGCAAATTTCAAATAACCAGTAGTATAACTTTTCCTTCATGAAGCTTAAGCTCTATAAAGGCATAAATTATCTCTATCTTGTTAAGAACACATACTAAACAAGTTTTGGTCACCTTAAATCTCAAAGTCAGGTAATGAGTTTGAGATCATAAATAATATTTCCTTACGCTCATGAAATGTTTATTTTGACCCTTAGATACAACATAAGGAACCCCTTTGTTCATGACAAAAACATTACCTCACTTATCGAGTTGAGAAACACAAAAAACAAATAACAATAACAAAAGATTCACATAGAGAAATAGTATATGAGGCCATACAAAAGTCGAGTATGAAGGATTAGCTCTAATACCACTATTGTAATACTCCATTTTTACAACAAAGAACTTCAAACTTTATTATGGTAACTAAACACCTCAAATTTCACAACATGTAAAAAATAATCAAGTTATTGTCTAAAGACAAAAAAATTATAGTTGCAAATTTCAAATAACGAGTAGTATAGCTTTTCCTTCATGAAGCTTAAGCTCTGTAAAGGCGTAAGTTATCTCTATCTTCTTAAGAACACATTCTAAAAAGTCTTGGTCACTTTAAATCTCAATGCCACATAATGAGTTTGAGATCTCTAAGAAGTGATAAATAATATTTCCTTACACTCATGATATGTTTCTTTTCATCCTTAGATACAACATAAGGAACCCCTTTGTTCATGACAAAAACATTACCTCACTTATCTAGGTGAGAAACACAAAAAACAAATAACAATAACACAATATTCACATAGAGAAATAGTATGAGGCCATACAAAAAGACGAGTATGAAGGAACCAAGAATAAACCAAACAAAAGTCATGTTTTTTTTAAGCAAAGGTGGCAGAGCACCCGAGGAACTTGAATTAAATTAATGAAAAGGAGAAGAGATTACATGGATTGAAATCTATAGTTAGGCATCCCAGTCATGTTTCTAAAGAAATCATAAGCCATAAAGCTGGGAACTTCATGCTATAAAGAAAAGACTTTGGACAATATACCAAAATTAGCAAGTTTATCAGCACAAGAGTTTCCCTCGCTATAAATGTGTGAAATACAAAAGTTCATAGAGGAGATTGTAGTGCAACATCTCAACCATTTGTTTAGAAGCCTCCAAGGAACCATGCCATGCCCTTTGAAGATATCAACCATCAAGGATGAGTCACACTCAAGCCAAATGTTGTTCCAACCATTTTTTTAGCAAAATCAATGGCCAACATAGCTGAATTGAGCTTAGCAAATAAGGCATCATGCACACTAAAGTAATCCGCAAAACAAGCTAGGATATCTCCCTTGTAGTTTCTGAAAATGGCACCACCTCCAGAGTGACCAGGGTTACCTTTAGCAGCTCCATCCGAGTTGATTTTGACAGTAGAACTAGTAGGAGGAAACCATCCGACCTCAGTTATTTTTGGAGTAGGTTTATAGTTGATGTTGATGTTGAGAGACTTTAGAATTGCAAATTCCTGCAATGAAGTGTGAGCAATTGCTAAAGAGAAATTACTAGATAAGGTGATTGAAGCCTTAATTCTTATGATAGCCCTTTGCATAGAAATATTGCTGTCCTGGAATCTGTCCTAATTTCTGCAATACCATATGGTGTTGATAGTGTGAACTATAGCAGCAGTCACAAGATGCCTCAATTGGGGGTTGTAGCTTCTATTACAAGCAAGCATGATGGTTGATAGAGAGTTGGTGTCAATGGTGATAGAAAAGAGACTACCAAGCCATTGCCATAGATAAGCTGCAAAAGGACACACAAGGAAAAGATGTTGAGAGCTTTCCATACTTTTCTTGCATAGATTACATTGAGAGACCAATGAGCAGCCTCTCTTTTGCAGGTTGTCATCCGTTGGAAAAGTCATGTCAAAATATAAGAATCAAGAATAAACTCATATAGTGACCACTTAAAGTAAGAGAGTTTTCAATCTTGATAATCATCATAGTTTTTTCTTACCGCATCATCATATTAATATTACTTGGACCTATGGATACCTCTTAAGAAATCATATGTATGTCCAATTCAGATTATATCACTTACATGATTACAATTCAGATTGTGCTTCAATTTTATTAATATATCACACTCATGAAAGCATACCTATTCATGAAAGTTAATAAAGAACTTTACTTTTGTACTACTATATACATATACTTGTAATATAAATAATAATCATATACTTTATATCCTTTCGTATTTGCTACTTAGTCACCCTTTATTTATTATGTTGCATCACTAATTATATA
>NC_032020.1:897027-937082 GCF_001865875.1 Lupinus angustifolius | reverse complement strand
TATATATATATATATATCATGTTATGTTATCCTTTAGTTGAATATTCTTATTATTTTTAAAGTGAATTATATTGATTGTTGACGAGATCTTAAGATCCGTAATTGGTCTGGACACAAGCAAATGAATTCTCAGTTTCATGAATACAAACTTATTTTCGATAAATAAAATAAGACATTTCAAACAAACCTAGAGCGTTGAGTGAAGGGCATACACCTCCAATATGTGTACTTTATGCAAACTTTTAATCATGGATTGATGGTTTAAGACAATTAATGTCAAATATGCAAATTGAATATATTATTAATTTTGTGTGATTTATCTTCTAATTGATGTTGTATAATTTATAAGTTATTAGTTATATTATAAGATGTAGTAATATGATTATTAATCTCTATTAAAAATTTTGGAGATTTTATGTGCTTGTGATGGCTAGGAATGTCAAAGTTTTTAAAATAGTGTTTGTGAAAATTTATCTCAGTATACTTGGGTTTTGTGATATTTCTTGGTAAGGTGACTAGGGAGTTTGAATTTAATCTATATCGAAGATCATGATTATACACCTAAATTGTTTATAAATTAGTTTTTGCTGTATATGATATTTTAGAGGATTTGTGATTAGTTCAAGATGACTTATAAACTATGTTCTATCTTTTTAGTTTTGGTGTTATTATAAAAATTCAATGTATATTTATAATATTTTTTTTAATATTTAATGAGATTTAAAGAGATATTTTTACTAAGGAGATTATTTGATTAATTCATTTCATTTATTTAGTTATGTTATCTTTATCACTAGTATCTATCATGTGTGAGCAAGAGACATAGAACATTATTTTATAATAAAATAATAATGGGGAGATAACTCAGAATCAATTTTGAAGTTTTCAAGAACAAATGAGAAGCAAAACAGCATGGTGTCATGATATGGAATTTTTCCGGAACATTAGAGGTATAAAATATGATTCTCAATTATTACATTCTTATAAATTTAGAAAAAGGGAGTGAGTCCACTTATTCGAAAACTAAGTTTTTTAAATTTACTTAACATTTTAGCTATTAATTCTAGGGAAATCTAATTATTTAAATTAGTGAATAGATCTAAACCATTAAATTTCTCTTAAATTAATGACTAAGATGTGAAGTAAGTTTTTTATTTTTTCTTTAAGTAATACCATTGATTACTTACCAAGAAAAACATGTAGACATTTATATATGTGTTAACAATATAAAAAATATATATTTTCATCTTCTTAATTAGACCACTGAGATTAAACATAATTCATTCTCTTGCAACAATAAAATATAAAAAAGTTATATTGAATAAATTATTAACATGAAAATTCTTTTATCAGAAGCTAATCTTATGACATATGAATTAACATCAAAGATACACAAATAATTTTCAAAATAATAATAGTAATTAAAGAGAGTATTCAAAAGTGTGAGGATACTTATATCTGACCACTAAAAAGTAAGAGTTTTAAAATGTAGTGATAATATTTAACTTTGTTGTGATCATAAAAAAATGTTTTCAAATTAATTGAAAATGTAGAAATGTAAATTTTAAACATTTATCCTAGTGACAACAATTGATTTGGCAAAGATATAGAAATATGTGTACATGCATTGATTATAAATAACATTAACCCAATAACTATGTTAGTTAAGATTTTCCTCTTCTCAAAATCATACAGACTTTGACTATAATATCAAGAACAAAATCATCATGTTAATTAAGATTTTAATCTTCCTTAAAATCATACATACTTTAATTATATATAAAGAACATAGTCTTCATGTTAATTACAATTTTAATCTTCCTTAAAATCATATAAACATCGATTATAATATCAAGAAAAAATCTTCATGTTAATTAAAATCATAATCTTCTTTTAAACCACACATGCTTTGATTATAATATCAAGAATATAATTATCATGTTAATTAAGATTTTAATCTTTTTTAAAATCGTACATACTTTATTATATTAAAAAGAACATAGTCTTGATGTTAATTAAAATTTTAATCTTTCTTATAATCAAATAGACATTAGTTATAATATCAACAACAAAATCATTGTTAATTAAGACTTTAATTTTCCTTAAATCACACATATATTGATTATAATAAAGAACAAAATCTTCACGTTAATTAATATTTTAATCTTTTATAAAATTACATATGCATTGATTGTGATATGAGGAACATCTATACTATATATAAAGCCAAAACTTGAAATAACTTCCCTCATGGTGTAATTTTCATTTCCTATATTGCCCTTAACATTATTTAATTTTTACAAAAAAACTATATAATCATAAGCGCAACTACCACCAATACATTAATTAACCACATATCTCACATTAAATTAAACATTATCATAAACAAAAAAAATATAATATATAAAAATTGAATATGTAGTATCACACAATATTCGTCGGCAGGCACGAAGTGCCTGTACACGCTAGTATTCATAAAGTTAAATATCAATCTACATTTTTTTGACTAAAAACTATTTCTAAAAGATACATATTAAAAACAATCATTACACCCAATCATAGAAAAATAACTATTAATCCTTTTCAAAGAAGCTAACAATAATTTAATACTTTTTTTGTATAACACAAGAGGACACCACCTAATATATTCATGGCAAAGTTGTAAGTACATCAATTTCACCTAAAGCAAACCATAATAAATGAATTCATTACACTTAATCATAATTAATGAGTTGAAAGTAATTAATTGTAAGTATAATAACAAAAAAATGATCTTAAAAATTTGTAACAATCACAAACAAAATTAAAATTATAAACTACATATCATATCATTATTTAAAAATAAATAAATTGAACTTTGATAATTTTATTTTATCAAAATAAGTTCAGAAAAACCTTAACCTTAAACCAACTTTAAGAAATTGTCACACATATTAAATCAATCAAACAACACATACAAATATTTCAAGTTAATATGAAGTTATATTATATGATTCCCTCAATAATGTTGTGTTTGGTCACAATTTTACAACAAATTCTGCCAATACCTAGACTTCACTAACATTCACCAAATCAAGGTTGGTGGTAATCCACATAGTGGATATCATAATCATGTTACCATGGAACAACAATTTTAGGGTAGCTAATATCGATAATATCTTTCCAATTGCCATGGATTATCATAGTCATAACATACATGTTTTAAACCTACTGATCCTAACATTAGACCCTAAGTGCCCAATTTATACATGATTGACGCATACTACAATCCAAATTGAATTGAACTACTCTAATACCAAAATGTAACACCCTAATTTTCATAACAAACTAATAAAAATAATGCAATATACATAAGCTTAAAAGTTACCAAATTATTAATAATTTTCTTAGTAAAAAAAAACACATCTCTTTAAATCTCATTAAATACTAAATAAAATATATTATAAAGATACATTGAATTCTTGTAATTAGAGGTGTCAAAATGTGCAGGACTGGTCGGGTCGGCCCGCCAAAACCCGAAATTTTATAGGACTTCAGTATTATATTATGTACCTTTTATTGAATCCAGACTTTTTAGTCCGAACCAACTAGGCTATAATATAACCAGGCTCGAGCCGAGCTTACCCGGATGGGTTTGGGTAACCTATTTTTCCTTAATTATTTTAATCTTTTTTGAGACCTTTGGCCTAGTAATAAGTCATAGGTGAAAATTATTTTACAAAATAACTTATAATGAAAAATAGATAGTAAATATTGTGTTATGAATTTTTAATAAAAATAGAGTAATATTTATAAATTAAAATAATATTATACAATTAAGATTATATTATTTTTCCTATTTTGCAGAATATCATTTTAAGTACGATAACAAAATAATGTATCAAATAAAATGAGAAAACATTTAATCATATAGATTCCATTTTTCATTTTATAATTGTGTATTTAATTAGTTTTAA
Organism: Lupinus angustifolius; assembly: GCF_001865875.1. NCBI lineage: Eukaryota > Viridiplantae > Streptophyta > Magnoliopsida > Fabales > Fabaceae > Lupinus > Lupinus angustifolius. The sequence continues at coordinate 933,126 of NC_032020.1, read as the reverse complement.
CTTCTACAACAAAAAACATAATAATGAAAATAATTTTTGCAACAAAACTAAAAGACATCATAATTATTTACTCAAGACAGTCAAATTTAATATAGTAGTTCACATTGAAAGTGTTGATAATTAAAGAGCATACAAATGATCTTCATACAGAAAATAAAGAATAATGATCATATATTACTATGATGATTATACTTTTGACATATATAGTTCATTCTAAACTTGAGTATATACTACTATTGCTATAAACCCAAGTGATATTATTTTTAATAGTGTCTAAATGCTTATATATTAAAGTGAAGTTCCAAATTATATTGTCTTAGAGAGTGAAAGTCCAATAGAAATAAGGGATTTAATAAATGAGTTATGTTAACAATCATATACACGAACTTGAGATCACGTCTTAACTAAAACACTTGGCATTATATCTATAAGTTTGGTTGCATTAAGCATGACAAATGTGTAAAAAATTTATAAATCAATAAAAAATGATATATATATATATATATATATATATATTAAATAGATTAAATATGTTGAAATTTAAATAAATATTTTTTTAGTATTATGCAGGCCGACTCGCTACAACCAGCAACCTTCTTAGGGCGAGTTTGAGCTACAATTTGATATGCATAAATTGTATCCTAGCCCGATTTGATTTAGTCTGAACCCGACGTGGGCTTACCCGAACTCGTTCGGGTGGCCCGTTTGGACACGTCTACTTGTAATAACACGTGCACTAAACTAAAAAGGTATAACGTAGTCTAAAAGTCATCTTGAACTTATCACAAATCCTCTAAAACAACTTATACAATAAAAAATATTTTATAAACAATTCATGTGCATGATTGTGGTCTTATATATAGTTTAAACTCAAACTCCTTAGGCACCTCACCTAGAAATGTTAGGAACCTCAAGTATAATCAGCTAAAAATCTCAGTAACACTATATTAGAAACTTCCAAACTATGACATTCTTAGTCATCTCGAATACAACAAATATCCATAAAGAATAGTAATAAGGATTAATAATCATAATATATCATCTTATAATTAACTAATAACTTATAAGATTGCATTCAACACGCCTTCTGGAGGTACATGCCCCTCTCTAAACGCCTCGTTTTCATATGAAATGTCTTACCTTGTTTCCGAAAAATATGCTAGTATTCCTTTAAATGAGAGATTGTTTGCCTGTGCCCAGACCACATCATGTTTATGCATATCATTTACTCATCCATACATACATTCATTCAAAATATACATTATTCAAACATTACAATTCATGTACTATCATACCATGCATAGTATACACCACTTATTATCTAAAAAAAATCAATTCATGCACCTTCATATGCATACATTCAGTAAAGAAATAAAGATATATCATTTGAATATTATATTTCGTACATCACCATAAATTATCTAAAAAAATAAATAAGTTTCTCATATAATTTCACTCAAAAAAAATTGCCTTCATGCATTTTCCATGCATCCAAAAACTAAATTTCATTCATGCATAAATATAAATCATTTTGCATACACTAACAAGAGCACTCCTATTTAAAAAAAAGTGGTTTTAAAAACCTCGGCTAAAGCAACCTAAGAAGGAGGAAGGGATCTTGATATCATGGAATACTCTTCTACGATTGAGAGTACAAGAGTCAAGATTGTGGCCCAAAGTGACATTCCAACCTCAGGAACTAGATTGCAATCTTCCCCACATATGGAAGCCTCAGTTATAAAAAAGGATCCCTACCATTCCTCCGCTCCATCCTATGCTATAAATCCTCAGGAATTGCATTAGATCAAGGCTATCGAAGAAAGGATCAAAGACATTGAACATTCAAATTCCTATGGTGTGAAAGACATCACAAACATGTCCTTGGTCCTGAATATGATAATGCCACCAAAGTTCAAGATGGATGAATTTGACAAATGTCAGGGAACATCTTGTCTTAAGGATCGCCTCACCATGTATGTTAGGAAGATGACTCCTTACATCGAAGGTGCCAATTTACTAATTCATATCTTCCATAAGAGCCTTAATGGAGTTGTCATCACTTGGAACATGCATCTCGAACATTCTCATATCAAGTGTTTCAAGGATTTGTGTAATGATTTCCTTAAGCAATACAATATAATATTGATCTAGCTCCTGATAAGATGATACTCAAGAAGATGATCAAGAGGAATGATGAGACCTTCAGGACGTATGTCCAAAGATAGGCATGATTGGCCTCTTAGGTTAAACCCAAGTTGTCTGATGAAGAAAGTGTTTCAATGTTTATCAATACCATTTAACCTCCATTGATTGATCTGATATTGGGATATGTTCCTTTGGATTTATGCCACTTCATCACCATATGAGGAAGAATAAGGAATTGCATACAGAGCGGTAAGAGAGAGTGACTTATTTAATAGGGTAATTCAAAGTGATGTTTCAAGTGAAGATATGGAGGAGGAAACCTTATTCACTTTAGACCTTATTCTGAATTGCTGCCACATCTTTTTCAAAGATCCTTGCATATTTCTACCCCCTTGGAGAAAGTGAAACCTCCATACCCACAAGGGTTCAACCCAAATGCTCATTGTGAATATCATGCAGATGCTATTGGTCATCTTTTAGGGGAGTGTGATCACTTAAAAAGCAAAGAGAAAAATCTAATTAACTCATGTTTGATCAGCTTTCAGGGAAATGGTCTATTTAAGAAACACCCTCAAGAAAAACAGACATCAAACTACCACGACTATTATGTAACACATCTCCTATTGCTCTCCCCAACGCTTTAGGGTCGTCAAATAACAAGCACCCATGTTTATCATATCATGAATAAAAGTTCATTTTCTCATGCATATTTTTAATAATTACATACTAATGCATTGATTATGCAAATATTCAATCCCACACTTCATCCAAAAACTTAATTCATGCCTAGTCACCCCATTTGAGCCTAGACATCTTGAAAGAAGATTTTTTTTCTAAAATACCTGCAAAATATCAATAGCCTAGGCTGGATAGTTTTTCAACTATTTTCCTTGGTAGTCAATCATTAAGAAATAAATACACTCTATGTACACCATGTCCATATCTAACCCGGAGGATTAAAAATTCACTAAGTCAGTATATATGTTCATCTGTTAAAGTGTGAAAAATAAAAATAATCCAAAACAAAGAAATATAAAAGCCCCTTGATAATTTTCAACGAACCTCTCAGGCAAAAGTTAGGCCAAAAGAAAAATGCATTGTTAATGACTACCAACATAATCATTCATTTCATATTAAGGAAGATTATCGCTCTAATAAAAGACCTTCAGCGATTCATCAAAAAAATAATTATAAAATATTCTTAGTTATTGAATGTCATACCAGAAAATCGTTGAAAATAGAACAATGGAGATAGGAGAAAGGAAAAAGTGGTTCAGAGAAACATACTTTTGAGCAATATATATATTTTCTTAAAAACCCACATTCAAACCAAAATACAATCTTAAAAGGCATTGTTGGGGATTTGATTTGCCCAACATACGAACCAGGACAAAGAAACACTCACTCCACTAAATCTCGTTAATTTTTTATAAAATTATATCACGCTTAATGCAATTTCTCATCATTTTCATAATCTCATCATTGCTCAAAATACAAACATTGTCTAGATTTGTATGATCATTTTTTTAATATTTCTTTTTAAAGATACGTGAATGAAAGAGATTTGAAAAAGAGGCAAAAGATTAGGGGGAATGGTGAAATCTGCCTTAAACTAGGGCAATTATTGGGTTGATCTTATGTTTCAAGAAAGAAGTTACATGAATCCCATAACTGTGGCAGTTTTGCTTGGGGTGTTCATAAAAAATAATAAAATGGAAAGAGTGATACGTTGGAAACCTGCAAAGGCGACCTAGGAAAAGGAAAGCAATGCTAAGTCAAAAAACTGCAAAGGCAATTTAGTTTCATGGAGAAAAAAAAAAGAATTCCCTACATATAACCACATTAGGCATTATGGGGAAAAACAGGAAAAATTATATGAACACCCTCAATATGAAATCTTACAAATCCCCATCATCATTCAATCAAACTAGGACATACAACTTATTTCCTATGACTAAAACTAATCATGAGCACTTGCATTTATTCAGAAAGAAGTTCCAAGCAACATAAACTAGGGCATTAGTTTGGGGTTAATATTTTTTTTCCTCAAGATGACACTGGGGCAACATGGTAGACAAGGCATTGACAAATCAACCTAGTCTATAATGGTCAACATAGGTCACATTTCAGTCGAGTCCATAAAAACTAAGTTGGTAAATTTTATATCATACTACAAAACACGAATGGCTCACTAGAACAAGAGTGGAAGCATTGCATACATGTCACACAAACATACATACGTGGGGCATATCACAAATTCGAGTCATTGCATGCTCATGCATAAATAAAAGTTTCATACATTACATAAAATACTTGATGAGTGTGAAATTATGCTACATTTATATTGCATTTAACTTGCATTTTAGGACATAATTAGGACTTTATGATTGTTTTTAGGTTTTATTTTTTTTGTTCGGGTTGAGCGTGTGTTTTTTGGCTATGTTGTGCAGTTTGGATGGATTGAAGCCAAAAAAGAGTAGAGATTGGGTGCAAGAAGATGGAATTCTATGTTGAGACTATGCGAAGACCAATTGAATGACCAAAAGAAGTCGTGGATGTTATATTCTATTACTATTTTTTAGATTTTGTTGTTGGGCTTAACCCATTATTTTGTAATTAGGATAGATGAGGGTCTCCTTCAAAGATTGAACACATTTTTACATTACAATTCTCTAATTTAAAATTTGGTATTCTCTTCTCCATTATGAGTGAGTAATTCCCTTTATTTCTAGGATTGGGGCTATGCCCTTTTACATTCAATAAACACTTGATCTTACTTCTATTTCATTGAGTGTTGTAAGTTGAATCATTAAACTGAGTTTTATTCGTGTGAGTTGTCTAGCCAACAAATTACATCTCTTAGATACATTGGGGAAGGACTGAGAGGTGAAACAAACTATCTGACTATTCAGTTATTCAAACTAAAACCTTAATTCATGAGAGTATTATTATGATTCTTAGGGGTTTTTGAAATTCACATTGGGTTGCTACGAAGCGATTGGAAAGATCCAAGTAAAGAATTTGATTGATAATCATACCACGAGAGTAGGTGCGACTTCAATTAAGTACATGTGTCAGAGCTCGAGAGAGGATGACATATATCAAAGAGCAATTCACCTTCAGAACTTAAAGTTCATGAAAAGGAGCAAACCAAGGATTTGTTAGTGTAAAGGTGATAACCCATATCCTAAGAACTCTTCCTAAATCAGATTTCAATCCCTTTTTCCTATATTCATAATTATTCTTATCAATTGTTTAATTGTTCTAACTTCACTTTTAATTCCTATTTGAGTTAAGGATAAATTAATTGTCATAATTAAAGGAATTTTCCAATCCTCGTGGGATCGATATTTTATTACTTGATGACATAATCGTGCACTTGTGATTTGCCCTGTCAATACTCCCATACAATCATATATAAAAAGCTACTATCACACAGAAATTATTGTAAGACTCAGACACCGATATGTTATGATGTTGTTAAAATCAAATGCAAAAACATTATTTTGAAAAGAAAAAATTTTTGGACTCAGATGCCGAAATGTTATAACATTGCTAGACTCAGATGCTAGAACGTCCCTTTCAGAAAACATTATCGGACTCAAATACCAAAATGTTTTGACGTTGCTGAACTCTGACGCCACAACGTTCTTTCAAAAATCTTGATTTAATTTTTTGCTTTCCAGGACCCTAAGTTTGTTGTGCTTTCAACCAATCTTTCCAGGACCCCGAGTGTCATATGAATATCTAAGTTACGACAACATCCATGCGTTCTCACTTTTAAAACAATCTTTCTAGGACCCCACACCTCATGTGAATTTTTGTGTTCCAACAGTATCCCTGCACACTCACTTTTAATTTATTACTTTCTAGGACACCGAACCTGATGTGAATTACCGAGTTCCGGCAACATCCCTATGTTCTTACTTTTAAATCAATATTTTCTGGACCCCACACATGATGTGATGTTTCGAGTTCCAGTAGTATCCATGTAATCTAGCTTTTAAATCAATATTTCAAAAATCTTGCGCCTGATGTAATTTTTGAGTTCCGAAAGTATCCCCACGTGATCGCTTTTAAATTATTATTTTCCAGAATCCCAAGCCTGGTGTGAATTTCTAAGTTTCGGCAGTTTCCATGCATGCTCGCTTTTAAATTATTACATTCCACTACCCTGAGCATGAAGTGAATTTCGAGTTTCGGTAGTATCCATGTGTGTTCCTTCTAAATTATTACTTTTTAAGACCACAAGCCAGTGCGAATTTTCGAGTTCTGTTACTACCCCTACATCCTCGCTTTAACTTATTACTTTTTAGGACCCCAAGCCTCATGATAATTTCTGAGTTTCGGCAGCATCCCTACGTTCTCACTTTTAAATTATTACTTCTATATAAATTTTTCAGGACCCCGAGTTTGATGTGCTTAAATCAATCTTTCTAGGTCCCCGAGCCTGTTATGCTTTCAAATAAACTTTTTAGGACCCTAAGCCTAAGGTGCCTAAATCAATCCTTCTAGGTCTTGGATCTTGATGTGCTTTCAAACAAACTTTATATGACCTCAAGCCTAATATGCTTTCTAGGACTCTAACTCTAATCTACTTATTTAAATCCGTAAGGGTCCCGAGCCTGGTGTGAATTTTCGAGTTCCAACAGTATCCAAGTGTCCTTGTTTCTAATTTTATTGTCACGAGTTCTGACAGTTTCCCTACATGCTCTGTGAGTTCCAGCAGTATCCATGTATGTTCGATGAATTCCACAGTATCCGTGCGTGCTCGCATTTAATTTTATTGTCATAAGTTTCAGCTGTATCCATACGTTCTCGGTGAGTTCCAGTAGTATCTATGTGTAGTCGTTTTTAATTTTATTGTCACAAGTTTCCGATAAATTCCTTTCATTCTTGTTCTCAATGTTGCTTTGTGATCATTGTCTTCACATTTTTAATAAAATTGACATTCATTTCTTTACTTTACTTACCATGATAATACACAAACCTCAATATGTATACTATCCAGTAAACAATAAGAGAGACAACTGTGAACACTTAATTTTGTCTGACATATTTTCTCAAAAATAAAAAAATAAAAAATAATTTAATCAAAAATTAAAATTTTAGATATCCTAAAATCAATTTCATCTTCAGATAATAACCAACAATCGTTTAATCACCACCACAAATTATATGCATCACATAAAGCCTCCCACTTTTATTATTAATAAATAACTAGTACTGATTCATCACTTATTTATAAAATTATTACAATTCAGCATGCAATAGAAGTTTGCATATATTCTGATAAGTACTATAATGTAAGGCATAAACATAACAATACTATGCCTATATTTTTGTGACCTTGAGAAGAACACCATGGTCAGATTCTATAAGCATATGAAAAACAGGTGAATGACAATAACTTGGTGAGATAGAGAATTGAAACTTCATGAGAATAAGAGATATAATAACCTTAAGTTCAGTCATTCCTAAATGCTGACCAACACATACACGAGGTCCTATTCCAAATGGTATATATGCTTGAGGAAACTTTGCAGCCCTAATGACACCATTTGAGAATCTTTCAGGATTGAACTTGTGTGCATCATTACCCCATAGCTCAGGATCTTGTTGCATTACTGCTATTGGAATTTGAATACCCATCCCTTTTGGAATTATGAAACCATTTATATTTATATCTTCAATTGCTTCTCTATTCACAAATGCTGATGGTGGATAAAGCCTCAACGTTTCTTGAATCACCATGTTTAACTGCAGGTATAGATTAATATGTAAACTAAGTAAAATGTTTAAGAGGATAATGTATCTCCTTATATAAGGAGATAACTTATCTCCTCTAACCAATAAAAATGTGACATGTGTGCTATTTTGTTTATTTTTAAAAATATTTTTATAGAAAATGGTGAAACATGACACATGTCATGATTTCACTGGCAGGAGGAGATAACTTATCTCCTTATGTAAGGAGATACTCCATTCCCTTTGCTAAAGAGAAAAATGTATCTCCTTACATAAGGAGATAACTTATCTCCTCTAACCAATAAAAATGTAACATGTGTGCTATTTTGTTTATTTTTAAAAATATTTTTATAGAAAATGGTGAAACATGACACATGTCATGATTTCACTGGCAGGAGGAGATAACTTATCTCCTTATGTAAGGAGATACTCCATTCCCTTTGCTAAAGAGAAAAATGTATCTCCTTACATAAGGAGATAACTTATCTCCTCTAACCAATAAAAATGTAACATGTGTGCTATTTTGTTTATTTTTAAAAATATTTTTATAGAAAATGGTGAAACATGACACATGTCATGATTTCACTGGCAGGAGGAGATAACATATCTCCTTATGTAAGGAGATACTCCATTCCCTTTGCTAAAGAGAAAAATGTATCTCCTTACATAAGGAGATAACTTATCTCCTCTAACCAATAAAAATGTGACATGTGTGCTATTTTGTTTATTTTTAAAAATATTTTTATAGAAAATGGTGAAACATGACACATGTCATGATTTCACTGGCAGGAGGAGATAACTTATCTCCTTATATAAGGAGATACTCCATTCCCAATGTTTAATATAGTTATATTCTTCTAAGGAAACATTTAGTACTAGTTGGCATTGTATATGAAACATACTGTCTCCATGCTTCTAAGCATGGTCGCGTTTGGAGGATCTCTTCCACAAACTTGAAGTACTTCGGCTCGAACACGATCTTGCCAAACTTGGTTTGAAGCTAACAACATCAAACACCATGATGCTGTAATTGATGTAGTTTCATGTCCAGCTGAGAATATGTTTTTACAGTTATCTATAATGAACCTGTCATGTGATATAGAATTTGTTAAGAGGGTATCACTTTCTTCATAATTATTTGCACCTTCTAGTATCATTTGTAAAAGATCTTTCTCTTCACCATGATCCAAGCGTTCTTTTATGAGTTTCAATATCTTTGTGTCTATCTCTTTTTCAATTCTCCATATTTCTCTGTTGGTTCTGATTGGCATGTATCTACAAGAGAATGTAATATCATCATTAGTAATGATAGTAACCAGTGTTTTAAAGTGTATCCTATAATTGTAATTGCGACCATAAAATTATGGTTTTGTAGTCTCCATAATAACGTCACTGATTACAATTGCGGTAAACACAACATAACTGGAATTAAGAACACAAAGACAAAAAATGTTAATGGAAGATGTGCACATTGTATATACCTAAAACCTGGAATTCCCGCATATGAAAAAACAGTGGACATGGCTCTTTGAATATCTCTAAGCTTTGTGAATATTTCCTTTGCTTCATTATAATTGCTTCCAAAACAAGCTTTTGCAATTACATCTGCTGACAAGTTTTGCAAATCTTCATCAACTTTAATCTCTGAAACTCCTCCATCCCTTTCAACTTTATTCTCCCAACAACTTATTACTGTCTTTGTTGAATCAACCATCAGATTAATCATTGCCTTCAACATCGTAGCATAATCGTATTAGACCGTATTTGGGCCGTATCAAATTTAAGTGGTAATAGAATATTTAGAATGAGAAGGGGTATGTATACACATACCTTGACCTTATCAAGGTATAGTTCAGGAGCAATTATCTTTCTGTGGCGCAACCAAGTTGAACCACTTGATGAAACTATACCTAACCCTAAGAATGGCTTCAAATATTCAGAAAGATAAGAAGGCTTCCCTAGATTCAATGGAGTGTAAAGGATCAGTTTTTTCACCATCTCTATATCTGTCACCATTAAGCATTGTATATTCCCAGTACAAAACAAGAACGTGTCACCTGCATGCATCAAACTTTAATCAAAATATCAACTTAAAGTGAATAGCATTTTTTTAATTCAAAGAGAACATTTGGGATATAAATTAATTTGCTAAATTCTAAGATGATTGAGCCAACTTTTTCAACACCACAATAGACAAAAACTTTACATTGATTCGGTGGACTTTTTTATGACCATGGCTAGCCCTAACTATGATTGAAAGGGTAACAATATGGTTCAAATCAATTTTTAGTGTAATTCAAAAATTGAATCAGAAATAAGAGTGGTTCAATTTATATTATTTTTTAGTATAGAAATTGAACCAAAACAAACATAACAATTTGGTTCAATTTATTAGTTGACGATGTCTTTTATTTTATGGACTATTTCTTAATAATTATAATTTATTGAGAAATGTCTTTTTATAGAACTCAATCACAACTATTATTGGTATTGACTCAATTCTTTTTCCTTTTCTATATCTCTACTTTTTATTTGGTTACATTTTCTTCACTTTTACCATTTTATTTGATGATGTTCTTTTTATTGCATTGTTTAATGGTTAGCTCAGTTCAACTCGATAAGGATTGGTTCGTCTCGAAACTCGACTTGAGTTCGATATGAGTTATTATTTTAGCTCGAGTTCGACTCGGTTAAAGTTCGCGAACTGTTCGGTTCGAATGATTCATTTGGACAACTCAAATAATTAATTAAATTTCGAAAAAAATACTTCAAAAAAGTTATATATATATATATATATATATATATATATATATATATATAATTTTATAGTAATAAGACATGTATAAATAATATGATAAATAAATACTGTTGGGAATAAAAGGATGAATATGATAAAGGTAAGATAACATACTTTTATAATAAATATAATTATTCTAATCAAAATTAAAAGGATGATAATTAATGTCATCATGGAAAATAATATCGGAGAATATTAATTTTTAAATTTATAAAACTCATAAAAGAAGATATTAATGTAAATTCAATTCAATAAATTAAAAATAATTGAATATAATAATAAAATAGCATTTATATTTGAATAATAATTTTGACACAAAATCTCAATTTATAGAAGATATAAATTCACTCAACTCTTATGCGTGCCTGTCTGGATGTGATATTCCGTGTAATTTCATGCTGTCAATGAATTATATTCATTAGATGTCTTACTCTCTTTTATGTTATTTTCTCTTCTTTCTGCTTGTCTTCGATTCGTGTTCTCATTCAGATGGATCGTACTGCGAGGATTTTGAGCTATCGAATTTCGATGTCCCAGGAGGGGACATGGAGCAGTAGTGACGAACACCGATTCACCTACACAAGCCCTTGTGCCTTAGAGACGGAGATGGTTTGTGACTTAATTGATAAGCTATTAGAGTCATTCGATAAATAAATAATAAAGGATCTTTTAGCTTTTAGAAAATGAGTTTGTAACATTTAAAAGCTATTTTTCAAAAAGCTATTTTAATTAGCATTTAGAGAGTGAAAGTAACTTTCAATAATTTTTTTTCAATTTTATCCTTCAAAATTTTAAAAATAACATTACTTAACCCAATGAAAAAACCATATTATTTTTTGTTGATTCATTTTATCTTCAAATAAATAAAAATATTGCATATCAAATTATAAATAAAATAATAAATAAAGGATTAAAAAATTTGAAATAAAATTATTTGTTTTAATATTATTAAATTAATAAATAACTAAATAAATACCAAACAATTCCAGTTTAATAAACTACATATACAATTACGAGCTTCTAGTTACATACACAACTATCTTCATAGTTACAAGGTTCCAACTACTTTTATAGCTATAAGCTCACAACTATCAACTACCACTTAGTTTTGTCAAACAAACTATGATATAAGCTTATTTTCATAAGTTTATCCTTATAAAAATAAACTAAAAATGAGGTTATGGGAGAAAATATAATATTGTTTTATAAAAAATTTAAATACTCAAATTAGTGTGTGTGGGATATAATTAGCTCAAATTAGTTGAGAATAAGATATTTCAAGCTTCATTAAATATATTATTATTACCTTTATTCATTTATTACATTATTATCTAATAAAATTTCATCTTGGATTCTTTAACCATTGTAAGAATGATGGATGTTAAAATAATTCAATTTGCTCTGTAAAATGCATTTTTGGAAAGGGTAAGGGGTTGTTTGCTTTCAAGAAATATTTTCTATTTTAAGTTTTCATTTTCAAAAAATAATATTCATTTCTTCACGTTTATTATTATCATTTTCTTTTTTAAAATTCTTCACTCTAAGCTTCGTAAAGGGAGATAATCACTCTTGCAAATAATTAAATTCTAAATTTTAATCACTAAATAAATAATCAAGTCATTCATTTAATAGTATGTCCTCATATTCTAATCAAAATTAAAAGGATGATAATTAATGTCATCATGGAAAATAATATTCGAGAATATTAATTTTTAAATTTATAAAACTCATAAAAGAAGATATTATTCTAAATTCAATTCAATAAATTAAAAATAATTGAATATAATAATAAAATAATATTTATCTTTGAATAATAATTTTGACACAAAAGCTCAATTTATAGAAGATATAAATTCACTCGACTCTTATGCGTGCCTGTCTAGATGTGATATTTCGTGTAATTTCACGCTGTCAATGAATTATATTCATTAGATGTCTTACTCTCTTTTATGTTATTTTCTCTTCTTTCTACTTGTCTTAGATTCGTGCTCTCATTCAGATGGACCGTACCACGAGGATTTTGAGTTATCGATTCTAGATGTCCCAGGTGGGGACATGGAGCAGTGACGAACACCGATTCACCTACACAAGCCCTTGTGCCTTAGAGATGGAGATGGTTTGTGATGGCTCTACGATGCGTTTCCCTTCACAACATGCGAACTTGGAGGCTTCTTTCACCTTACCTGTTCGGAGATTTGCACCTACTGCACCATCCATTCAGTCTGTGATTCCTCACGGATTCACTGATGTTGGACCATCTACAAGGAGACAGAGTACGAACGATGTGCCCAATTCCCCACTGGAGAAGAGAGCTGCTATATGGACGCTGCCCGATTTTTAGGCAGATGCGGGAGTGAGTTGAAAGTCACAGAGTTCGTCCAACAACCCGGAAGAGGAGCTGGAAGCCGAAGAGGAAGACTGTGTGGATTTGGTCTATATAGAGGACTCCATTGAGGTGGTGGACCTCTCTTCTAATTTTAAGACGGAGGAGGATCCTAGCGAGTGTGCTAGTACACCCACAAACCCCGGACCTAGTCACTAGTGGTCATTTCCATTTCTAGTTGCCTTTGAGGCTAGTATCTTTGTAGGGTATTTTGAATAAACCAGACTATTGTATATATTTTCAGCTTGGACCAGGATGTATTCCGCTTTGCTTTTGTATAAACGTTATCAGTTGTTTTCAATAAAGAATTATTCCACGATATATATATATATATTAAGTGACTTTCGGTTACCACTAGGTAACTATTGTTGTCTTTTCCGCATTTTAGGTTACTTAACGTGATGTCTAAAAAATGAGTCAAATGAAAGTGAAGAAGTTTTAAATTTCAAAATTTTTTTTACCCATTTTTGGGCAATATTGTTGGAGTAATTTTCGGGGCGTTACAACTCTCAGTTCCTCATCAGAGGATTCATTTAGGTGCTCAATTTGGGGAAACAACCTAACTCTTTCTTGATCATCATGGTTAATTCCCTTTGTTGCATCTATATTCAAGTTGATGAACAACTCAGGTTCTTTCACCTGTGATGGTTCTTTTTCCACTACCTTTGGTTTCCTGGCTGCAGGTATTTTATGGTCAAATGTAGATTCTTTCTAAGTTGTTTTTCGATAGTTAGAGGCTATGTGACCTATGGCCTAACACCCAAAACAAAAATCAGGAAGATTGTCATACTCTATAGACACAAAGAACATAAAACCCTCCCTCTCAACCAATATCTGATATGGTAATGTTGCCTTAAGATTGATATCCACAAGGACTTTTGCAAAGTGACCAAAAGTTCTGTTATTTGTTGCTTCATCCATAGATATTGGGGTACCAATTCCCCCTGCTATTGAGAATATAATCCTTGGGCTCCAATATTCTTGTGGAAGACCTAAATTTTTTACCCAAATTTGGCAGTGAGACAGCCTTTGCAAGCTTGGGTTGAAATCTGGTATCCATAAGAAGAGACGAATGATACCTGGTTTGAGGTTCCAAGAACCTATTGCACACATAGATCACATGTCTTCAATAAAGGAGAATGAAAATTCAAAGAATCCCTTCCCTAGTGATATCATATTCCATTTCCCAGTCATGCTGCATATTGTAGTGAGCTTAGATTTCAAATCAACATATTTGATAGGGGTGTCACCCTTCGATAGAATAATCCTACCATGTAGATGACTCTTACATCTTTGGAGTCCTGCTTGATAGTCATCTCCTAGTATTATTATGGCTATTGCATCCCCTTTAATGCAGGATTGTGGAAGTTGGGAAACAGAGATATCACGAGTGTTTTTCACCACATGAGCAAAGGATTTTGTTGGAAGAGAAGGAGCTTTTGTTGAAGCATCCGGAATACCACCGAGAAAAGACCAAGGTATGCAGTGTTCATTAGACATTTTTCTGAGAAGTAGTATTAGATCCAAGAAAGTTGGAGATTTGTTCCAAGAAGTTAGGAGAAATTCCCAGAAGTTTGGAAGTTTTGAAACCCTAACAGAGCCATTTTGTTGATACTTGTTAATTTTGTGTAATTGAATGAGAGATGTATCAATTTTATGATAATGAATTGATTTGTTGTATATTTCTTTTTTGATTTATCTCTGATTGTTTAATTTCAGACAATGCTTATTATGGATATAAATTTGAGACAATGATCATCATGGATATATTTTATGATAATGAATTATGTTCAATTTCATTCAAAACAAAATATTGAAAACTTAATCAAAATATAACATAATGGAAGTTGACACTGTTCTTTAGACTCATGTACCTTTTTTTCTCAACTGAGTCTCTTTCAAAATGTTATCTTCTACTTTGTATGAGAAATATAATTAATATCGGTCATTGGAGTTGAGTAGTTTTATTGATAAAAATGTAATCATTTTATAAAATTGGACTTGCATTGGTAATACAGGTATAACATGTATTCTTAATAATGTGTATGTATGAGTAACATGTGTGTTTTAAATATGTGAATGCATGAGTAATGTGTTTTCTTAGCAATATGAATGTATGTGTAACATACGTGTTTTAACCATTAAAATGCGCAGGTCACATGTGTAGTCTTAACAATATGAATGCACGGGTACCATGCGGCAAAAAATATTGTCCGTGCAAATGTACACGTAACTTGCTAGTAAGATGTTGTTGCGAATTTATTATAATTAGTATGTTGATAGACACTCCATGCCTACTAATGCACATTCATATTTTCTAGTATTGAATATTTAATTTTTATTTATTTCATTTTAATGAATTGTTTCATATTTTTTATATTGAGTGTACTTGATATTATAATATTGTGATTAAAGAAATATAAAAATGAATTGTGATATTATTAAAAATTGTCATTAAAAATTGCATTGGTGGTTTGATATTTTTGGTATATATAACTTTCTCTAACTTCAATCGATATTTTTTATCGTGTGGAAAAACATTGTAATAATAGTTAATTAGAATAGCAAATTAGGTAAGGGGAAATTATACCATATAGATAATTATAAGATATTTTGGCTTTAATTTATACTAGTGTATCGATAAGCAGTCTGCCAGTCCACATTGTACGATACTAAATATTTCGTTTTAATATATTTCATTTTGAAGAATTGAAATATATTGTTGTGTTTGGTTTACTTATATTATATTTTTTTATCTTTGTTATAATATTCAATTTAAGGTGAAAGAGATAGATATTGTGATGGTGGTGGTTACATAATATTATATGATTTTTTTAGAAAATAAATCATATACTAGTGTGTTGACAGACACTCTTCTGACTGTCAATCTATTTTTCAATTATTTGTAATGTGTAATCTACATGTTGTAAATGTCTGGTAGTTTATAAAAGAAGCGTCAATTTACATTGACACAATCATAATTTACATAAATATGAAATTATAAATTATGAAGGGTAAAATAGGTAAACACAAATTATACTATGAGTAATTATTTTTAGTTTTCCCTTTATTAAATAGTATATATATAGTTGAGAAGAGATTCGTTTATATCCAAGTTTAAGTTACATTAGTTACATTGAATCTCAACTACTCATTTTCTTAAATCTAACGGACTAAATGAGTGAGTGCAATAAGTGATGAGAGAGAAAAATCTTAAATAACTTTTAAGTTTCACATATTTGGTCCGTTAGATTTTTTAGGCAAAGGGTGTAACACACCCCACATATATTAATTAGGAAAAATTACAAAAGAGAGTTGAAGTAGAGAACCTATAGTTAGGCAATCCTAATCTATTTCTACCAAAGTCCTCTACTATTAGTGTAGGGCTTTCATTCCACCAAGTAAAAGTTCTAGACAAAATTCCAAAACTAGCAAGCTTATCTACATAAGCATTGCCTTCCCTGTGTATATGAGTGATCCAACAATTCATAGACTCCATTAAAGACTTGCACAATCTCCATTTGTTTATGAGCTTCCAAGGGACATTGACTGAGTCATGAAACATGTGAGTAACCAGTACAGAATCACATTCCAACTAGATTGAGTTCCAACCCTTTTGATGAGAAAATTGGATAGCCATTAATGTTGTGGTCAACTAAGAAAATAAAGCATGTTGAGTTTCAAAAAAAGCTGAGAAATCACCCTTATGATCCCTGAATATTGCTCATCCTCCAGTTAGACCTGGTGCACAATGAGCAGTACCATCCGAATTGATCTTGACTCTGCCAAAAGGAGGATGATTCCAAATGATTTTCTTAATGTTTGGAGCTTTCCTGTAATTAATTGCCACTTGAAGGTTCCTAAGAATAGAGAATTCATGTATAGTAGAGCTAGCAAAAAACTTTGTAGAATTTATAGACATTGAAGTTGCCACTTTGATCTTGTTGATAGCTTGGTTAACAAGAAGATTCCTATCCTCAAATCTGCTTTTGTTTCTGCAATGCTATATTTTGTTGATAGAGTGAATAATTGTAGCTATGAAAACTTCTTTAAGTTGATTACTCCCCTACCAATTGCTTATGAGAAGAATACTAGAAATAGATGATATGTTGATAGGGATTGCAAGTGTGCAGCTAATCTAGTTCCAGATTGCCTTAGCAAATGGACAAAGAAGAAAAAAAGTG
Organism: Lupinus angustifolius; assembly: GCF_001865875.1. Taxonomy (NCBI): domain Eukaryota; kingdom Viridiplantae; phylum Streptophyta; class Magnoliopsida; order Fabales; family Fabaceae; genus Lupinus; species Lupinus angustifolius. The sequence goes on along the minus strand of NC_032020.1, from coordinate 915,869 downwards.
CTTAGAAGTTTCAGCACTAGCCCTGCACATATTACATATAGAAACCAGTGAGCAGCCTCTAGCCTGCAGATTTTCATCTATTGGCATTTTGGTTTTTATAAGTCTCCAAGTTGTAAAGGATTTTGAAGGATGAATGGAGCTAGACTAGATGATTTTGCACCAATTTAATTCAGGAGAAGGAGGGTTGATACTCTTAAAAGCCTCTTTGAGATTTAATTGGCCATCATAAGCTTGTTGTTACATTAATTTGTCTTTGGTGTTAGAGATGAAAATTTTAGAAATCTGTTGAACAATCTGAGGAAACTTGTCAGCTAGCTCTTGAGGGATTATCCAATTGTAGTTGATAGTCAAATCAGCGACTGAAGCTAACAAGCTAGAGTGCAACTCTAGAGGAATGTTCAGCATATCAACCAAGAGGATGCCCAACCAGTTATCATTCCAAAAGTTTATCTCCCTACCATCCCCCTTCAACCATATTAAATTGGATATTGCAAGGTGCAGATTCCCTTTAATACCTGGCCAAATAGAGGACTTGTAGTATTTATTAGGATGATTCCTATGAGTGTCAAATCTTGTCCTGAAGAATATTGCCCACTCATGATCACAAGAAAGCATATCCCGGGCTAACTTAAGCATTGCAGCTTGGTTTATTTTCTTTAGAGACCTTAATCTTAAACCCCCTGCTTTAGTAGGATTACAGATTTTGGACTAAGCGACTGTTACCAACTTTCTGACCTTGACATCCCTTGACCAAATAAAATTCATGATGCAAGAGTCCAAGTGTTTTAGCAGTTGAGATGGCCAATTGTGTATGTGGAATCTGTAAATCAGCATGCTCTGTATGACTGATTTTACAAGCTCAACCCTTCTCATGATTGATAAGGCTGACCCTTTCCACTTAGCTAACTTGATGATGATTCTATCAGCAATACCATGAAAGTGACATTTCCTAGGTTTCCCTTTAAAGAGGGGAACGCCAAGGTAGTTAACAGGGAGGCTGCTAGCATTGAAACCTAAATAAGCTGATAAGTTTGCCAATTTTCTGGCAGTTGCATTAACTATGTAGAACTTGCATTTGTTGATATTCATGCTTTGACCAGAAACCTGAGCATAATCAAGGATCAGGTGTTTGAGAGCTAACAACTCCCTTTTAATGCCTCTGCGGAAAATAAGAACCGTATCAGCATAGAGAACATGTGAGGGAGTGAGTAAGTTTCTGGGGCCAGAGATTGGTTTAATCTTCGAGTTTTGAAATTCATCTACTAATAACATCTTCTGCCAAACAAAATAGGAGGGGGGAAAGGGATCTCCTTGTCTAACCCCTCTCTTGCAGTTAAAGTAGCCTATATTCTTACCATTGTTGTTTATTGAAAGCTTTACTGAGTGAAGGATTGTGTTAATCCAAGAGATGAATTTCATATTGAATCCAAATGCTTTTAAAGTATCAAGCAAAAAATTCCAGTCTAGAGTGTCAAATGCTTTCCTTATATCAAGCTTAATAGCCATGTTTCCACTAAAAGTTTTATGGTCTAACAAATTAATGGCCTTAAAGGGTATGCAAATGTAATCCTGAATAACTCTACCCTTTTTGAAACCTCTTTGCTGAGGAGAAACAATTATGGTTGTTATGGAAGCAAGCCTATCAACAATGACCTTTGTGATTATCTTAAATTGGAAATTAGCTAAAGCAATAGGTCTATAGTGTTCTATCTTCTCTGCATTAGTTGCTTTAGGAATCAAAACAACACTATTTGAATTCATGTTTGTAAGAATCCAACCAGATTTGAAGAATTAATTGACTGAATTACAACCATCATTACCAACTATATCCCAATGATTCTGATAGATGCATCCTCCAAACCCATCAGGATCAGGAGCACCCTCTCCATTCATTGAAAAAACAACACCCTTGATTTCCTCCATTGAAGGCTCACAAGTCAACAACTGATTTTCAACCTCAGTGACCAGGCTAGGGATTACCTCACTAATGAGAGAATTATTAGTAGTGTTATTTATAGAGCCAAATAGATCAGTGAAATAGTTCAAAGCATGATTGGAAATTTCATCCTGGTCAGTGATAACATTGACATCAACCTTTAGAAGATTCACTGACTTGGAAACTTGTCTGATTTTGGTGACGCTATGGAAGAAACTTGTGTTCCTGTCACCACTAGTATGCCAATTAACTCTAGCTTTCTCTTTCCAGAATTCCTCCTCCATATTGAGAGCATGAAGCATATTCCTCTGAGCCACCACTTCTTGATCCATAAAGTCATTATCCTGGCCAAGATCATTTAGACAATTTTGGATTATTGCAACCTTAGCCAAAGCCTCTTGCACCTTTTGATGAATGTTGCCAAACACATTAACATTCCCAACTCTTAGCACAATTTGAAGTCTTTTTTAGCTTTGTTGCCAGAATGAACATTGGACATCCTAACACCCTGTCTCTCCATGATTCCTCAATGACCCTATTGCAATCAGGATGTTTCAACCACATTTTGTGAAATCTAAAAGATGATATTATACTTACTATAGAATTGCTTGAGCAGAGGAGGATAGGGTGATGATCAGAGGAGACTCTAGGGAGAGTGCAACAAGAAACTTGGTGCCGATCTGAAAGTCAATCCTCATTACAAATAGCCTTGTCCAACCTCTTTTCAGTGAGAGCTTGTCCCATTCTCTTCTTTGACCAAGTAAACTCTGCACCACTAGTGACTAGGTGTATAAGACCATCATTATCAGAGAAGGATTTAAACTCCTAAGAAAGAGTTCTAGAAGAAATTCTTGATTCCCTGTACTCATTATCCCCAAGAGTCACATTGAAGTCATCTATGCAACACCAGGAGCAAACATAGACATCCATTAGACTTTGAATCTCAGCTAAAGGTTCTTTCTAGAAATATAGTTAGTGTTTGCATACACTGCACAAAGGAAAAAAATTCTTATTCTCAATAGAAGCAGAAATGGAAATTTGCTTATCTGTGGAGGAGATCACAATATGATCAATGTCTTGACTACACAATCCCCGAATGCTAGGAAGCATTGGATTTCTCACATTAACTGTAAACAATTCAAGTTTTAACTCTACCCAGTAAACATGATTAATGTCATGCAATGTTATTTTTAGCTCAGCTATGAAAACCATATCAGGCTTATTAGCTAGGACAATGTTTTTTAGCACCAACCTTGTATTCAGGTTGCCTATACCTCTACAATTCCAGTAGAGGACCTTCATTGAGTTGTGTTTAGATAGCCACCCCTACAGGTATAATGAATCTTCCTTTGATTACTCTTCCTTTTTGCCTTTTCGTTTGAGACTTGGTTAAAACATCAGTGAAAATACCCTCTTCCTCCACTTCATCCCCAGTCTCCTCAACTGTGTCATTAGCCCAAAGTTTCCCAACAATTCTAATATCCCTAACCTACGTTTGATTTTCCATTTCCTCCAATGGTTGGACTGTGACATGGTCCTGGTCATTCTGAATGGTGTCATTTGGTAAGTCATCCAGAGTTTCTTCCACTCTTGTGACACTCAGTTCCTCATCAGAGGATTCATTTAGTTGCTCAATTTGGGGAGACAACCTAACTCTTTCCAGATTATCCCGGTTAATTCCCTCTGTTGCTTCTATATTCATGTTGATGAACAACTCAGGTTCTTTCACATGTGATACTTCTTTTTCCACTACCTTCTGTTTCCTGGCTGCAGGTATTTTATGGTCCAATGCAGGTTCTTTCTTAGCTGTTTTGCGACAGTTAGAGGCTAAGTGACCTATGGCCTGGCATCCAAAACAAAAGTCAGGAAGATTGTCATACTCTATAGACACAAAGAACGCAAAACCCTCCCTCTCCACCAATATCTAATATAGTAAAGTTGCCTTAAGATTGATATCCACAAGGACTTTTGCAAAGTGACTAAAAGTTGTGTTATTTGTTTCTTCATCCATAGATATTGGAGTACCAATTCCCTCTGATAATATAATCCTTGGGCTCCAATATTCTTGTGGAAGACCTAAAATTTTTACCCAAGTTTGGTAGTGAGACAACTTTGCAAGCTTGGGTTGAAATCTGGTGTCCATAAGAAAAGACGAATGAGACATGGTTTGAGGTTCCAAGAACCTATTGCATACACAGATCATATGTCTTTAATAGAGGAGAATGAAAATTCAAAGAATCCCTTCCTTAGTGATATCATATTCCATTTCCCAATCATGTTCCATAGTGCAGTGAGCTTAGATTTCAAATCAACATATTTGATAGGGGTGTCACCCTTCGATAGAATAATCGTACCATGTAGATGACTCTTACACCTTTGGAGTCCTGCTTGATTGTCATTCTCTGGAATTTTTATGGCTATTGCATCCCCTTTGATACAGGGTTGTGGAAGTTGAGAACAAATATATCACAAGTGTTTTTCACCATCTGAGCAAAGGATGTTGTTGGAAGAGCAGAAGGTTTTGTTGAAGCATCTGGAATGCCACCAAGAAAAGATCAAGGTATGTAGTATTCATTTGACATTTCGCTAAGAAGAAGTATTAGATCCAAGAAAGATGGAGATTTTTTCCAAGGATATTTTCCCAGAAGTTTAGAAGTTTTGAAACCCTAGCAGAGCATTCCCCAATTGTACTTTGATTATAATTATCCTTGTTAGATTTAAGAAAATGAATGATTGAGATTGAGTGTAACTAGTGTAACTTAACTTGGGTGTAAACGAATCCATACTCATATACTCTCTTCACTTTACTTTATCGATAATTTTTTCTTCTTCCAGAATAAAGAGAACAAGAATATGTTTATAATAACAATCAAACTTTTATTCAATTAGATACAGTCGACTACTTGGATCAAACAATATCGTAATACTCTATCGTAAATATATTCGTTGACAAAAAATCATCTCTAAGTATTTCTTTTTCATTTCTCCTCTTGTTTTTTGTCTCTTTTTTCTTCTAGAAATTGGACTAGCTTATATTTGAGCTACTCCTTTACCAATGTCTAAAATACATAAGATGAGATTTTACTATCTCTTATACGATAGGAGCTATGTCAAATTTCAAATTTTAATTTTATCTTGTCTACTTCTCACTCATTCAACACAATATTCATTTCTCAGCTATTTGAAGTCTATTCTCTACATTTTCTCTTATTATAAAACTTTCCTTTAAACTTCAGTAATATCTTATTATCTCTTGATTGGTAAAATGATTAATATTATCTTGAACTTTGAAAATAACTATTTAATAGTAACATTTTTTCTTATAAGAAATGACACTTAAATGAAACATAAAGAATATTTATGAATATACAGTTAAGAAAGACCAATATAATGATTGAACCGTAAATTTATATACCAAATGGACTATGAAGCTATCAATGGGTGTTGGTTCAAGTGGTACATACTTGATTCCCCTTAAGCAAGAACCCAGGTTCGAGTCTTGTGGATGGAAAAAATGCCAGTTGGAAGAGTTAGCTCCACGTTCCTGTAGATGTTCATTTTTTTTTTAAACAAAGGTGTCAACACACCCGGAAATATATTAAGAAAGAGCAACCATTATAAACCCCTAAACCTATAGTTAGGAAGGAGCAGCAAATTTCTATGAAAATCATGCAACAAGAAGGACGAGGGACTCCCACCAATAATCCAATTTAAATTTGACACCAAAATTCGCCAATCTATCCGCACAAACATTCCCTTCCCTAAAATATGGGACACTTGCACTTGCATAACCATCATTAACTCTACACTCATTGTATCATCTATTATTTATTTGTAATATTTTTTAGAAAAGTTAATAATAATAAAATATAAATGATACATAATAAGTAACACAATATAAAACTAATATACTCTTGGTACATACATTTTTTTCTCAGAAAAATAATTGAATTTGTGTTGTTTCCAAGGGTAACTGTCCAACGGAAAAAAGGCAAAAAGAAAGAAGCTAACATGACCAAGGTCTGATTCAAATATCAAATAGAAAAAAGATGAATGCATTAGGACCGGAAGAGTTTTTTACACTATTTTTGCATCATTTATCATTCATATTTAATTATTATTATCATTTAATTAAAAATAATATGCACTAGTTGTGTATAAACTTTTACACTAATAGTGTATATATTACACTTAATATCAAATCCAAAGAAATCTAATAACATGACGTTGGTCTAGTAGCATAAGACCTCACTGGATCTCAAGGTCGAGTGTTCGATTCCTGAGAGCAATCCTTGTTAGAAGAGGTAGCCATGAACTCAAAATGAATTAATTCATTACCCATAAAGTGTAATATCTTATTATTTAGTATTATACAAATCATTAATGATTTAATAATATCTTAAAGGAATACCCTTGGTAATGCCAAAACAATCCAAAAAAATCTAATAATTTTAACTTTGGCTAAGAATTATAGGAATTGTTATAGAATGTTATATTTAAAAATAATAATTAATGTTATACTTTAAAAAAAGTCAATTTCATCTATAAAAATATTGTAATTTTTCAACATTGCTAAAAGAGAAATCAAAATAAATAATAAAATAATTTACCCTGTGTCATAATACCTTCAAGCATCATATAATCCAAAGAGATATTAAATTATATAAATTTAGAATAAGAAAATTAAATATATAAATAACTAAAGAGTTAGTTGGTGAAAGAGAATAATATATATTATACTAGAAGACATATGTAAGCTAAGATAGACGTATAGTATTGGCATTGCTGGTTTGGTGCAAAAAGGTTGAGGGATGTTGTTGTATTGCCATCTATGGAAGAATACAAAACAAAACAATATATTTATAAATAAGGAATGAATTGAAGTGAAGCCATCATTTTCGAGTGTGTGTGTTTATTTAGATGAATGTTGCATAATGCTTGAAATTGTGAGATTGAGTGAAAAAAAGAATACTAAAGAGAGAAGCAATATTCTATGAAAATCAGAGAAGATTTACATATAATAAAAAAAAGGACATGCTTTTTAAATTTATATATAATATAAGATATATATATATATATATATATATATATATAATTTTATAGTAATAAGACATGTATAAATAATATGATAAATAAATACTGTTGGGAATAAAAGGATGAATATGATAAAGGTAAGATAACATACTTTTATAATAAATATAATTATTCTAATCAAAATTAAAAGGATGATTATTAATGTCATCATGGAAAATAATATCGGAGAATATTAAATTATAAATTTATAAAACTCATAAAAGAAGATATTATTCTAAATTCAATAAATTAAAAATAATTGAATATAATAATAAAATATTATTTCTAAATCAAAATTTATCTTTGAATAATAATTTTGACATAGAACTCAATTTATAGAAAGATATAGATTCACTCCACTCTAAGATAACAAATAAAATTAGTTTTTGTTAGGTAAAGTAAAAATCATAAACTTATTGGGTCAAATTTTAATAAAAATAAATCATAAATTCAGCATTTTCACCCACATTCAAAATAAGGGGTTATAAAAGCCAGATTATAGGACTGACATCCATCAAAGATAAAAATATGGACCTATTAGCACTTCCTATTAAAGCATTACTTTTTTCAAAAGTTGAAATAAAATGCAATGACATCCCAATCTAAGAATCTGTTTATGAACAACTTTATCACTTGTAAACTAAATCGAAATAGATTTTGTGGATGGTTTTAAATTTTGGTATTCAATTTCAATTACAGTCATAATAAATGTGTTGATCTAGTATTGTTAGATCTACTAAATTTTCATAAAAACCAAATTGTTACTAGTATAATTCCTTTGAGCACATTTATTAGGATGGATAGACAAACGCTCCGAAATGGATTAATTTCTTACCTATTAGGTGATAGAATATTTGTGGCAATACAAAATAAAACCATAATATTAAAGTTTTAATATTTCTACATGTTTTGTGGCATCAATGCATGGGATCTATTTTCTTGTAATTGTTCATAATTGCACTAAAAGAATTCTCTTTCTTTTTTTTCTTGTTAAATTTCACTGACCCTCTCATCGTTTTCCTCACTCCAATCTCTTCCCCTCTATGTTCCAATGGCTTTCTTTATTTTATGGGAGTGATAATGAGAGTTGGGGTTATGAACACTTTAGGAATAAAATTCAATCTCGTATAAATAAATTTATTGCAATTGTTATATGAAAAAAGAATTAAAATATTATGGATTACTTTAAAAAATTATTTTTTATGTATAGCTCTTAAAATATGTTTACTTATGCATTCAATAATAAAAAGAAAGAATGTGTCATGTTAAAATAACAAAATAAATAATTTTATATTCTCTTAAAGTATGCTTTAATAAACATCTAAATTAATTATTAATTTTTTTATCAACATGTATTAAATACTTTAATTTGTATGATACTAAATATATTTATTTTATCAGTTATTTTGCCTTTTAAAGTAACCAGGAACATACACTTAATATATACTTAATTACTTACCAAACTCCTATTTCGCTATTTATCTGTTTTCATTATAAAAACATACAAAAAATTTATTTGCATTAGATCTTTTTTTTCTTACCCCAACTAGTATATTAAATAATGATAGATGATAAATTTGGGAAATAATAATCAATATTTTCTTACACTTTTTAACGAGGGTGATAAATAGGAACAAAAATATCTTTAAGAATGATATAATACCTTATTTATTCACATTTCTTGGGACGAAATTTTATGTGAGTTGGATTTTGGACTCAATAAGGTTAAAGTAAGTTTCTATACTTTACAATAACTTGTAAAAGGTATTTATATATTACTCACAAAGAGGTTTTCAAATCTAGAACTGATTAGATCTCATGATCTTGTGGATTATGAGTTGAACCAGTCTTTGTTGGTTGCTCAATGTTTATCATAACATTAAAATTTGTTGCACACTATTTAAAAAAAGTTTTTGTGAGTTTGTATATATATATTTGGTAAATTTTAATTTTTGGACAGAATTAAGTCAATTAACATTTATTATGATACTTTATTTTTGAAAAACTACGATTACTTTACTAATCTTCACTCATACTATTATACAAAATATAAAATTAATAATTAATCAACTTTTAAATAAACAAATAATTTTAGGCAAAATAAATTTTTTAAATACACGAATAAAAAAGAATAAGTGACTATTAAATATACATATATATATATATATATGCATATATATATATGTATATATATATATGCATATATATATATATGTATATATATATGTATATATATATATATATTTATTCGAAATAATCAATTAAGGGTTAACAAATATGTGGCGGAAATTGTTAAACTTTTTTTACTTATCATATCTATGGAATAAAAAATGGATCAAAAACATAATCACGGAAATCAAATTTCCTTGTCTTTTTGTCTTTTATAATGATTTAATTAAGTCATTTGAATGAAGAGTATTAAATTTACACACTCACAATATAAAGATATATACACAATCAATGTATTATCATCGTTAATTTGAATTACTTTGTTTTATGAATGTAATGTTATTCCATGTATGTAAACATCTACTTTTTGTCTGGCTTGTTTTTGTATTATTTTAATGGAAAAAATTAGTAATTTATAATTTTATATTTAATGTCTTTCTTTACATATCTTCTATTTCTATCTTTTATATAAAGTAAAAGGAATAACTTTGTGCCATTTAAAAAATAATAAGTGTAGTATCTAGGGTTGACAATGAAGCAAACCAATTTGACATTTATTTGAAACTCGGTTCATTATTTAGTTTCACAAATTTGGTTCATTATCCATATGAGGCAAACTTGAGCTAAAAATTGTGCTTGTTAAATAAACGAGTTGAACTTAAGCTGAATATTGTTCGACTCGTTAGGTTCCAGCTAAGTTTTTTTTTTTTTTTTTAAGGCTGGGTGAAACACCCCAATATATTGAAGAAAGAAGAGGTTGATATACATATATAATAATTTTTGTTTATTGTTATTATGCCATGATGAATGCATTATCTTTTATTATGTTTATCGTTATTATATATATATATATATATATATATATATAAACGTTACTTTTTAAAAATGAATTAATTATTTGAGTGGTCTAAAAAAACTAATTTTTTCTGGATAAACAAGGTAGATACAAAGTCATGATAAGTAGATTCTGCAATAATTAATTACTATAACATCATAAATTTGTCATTAAAATTCATTCAAAATTTATTATAAAATAATAATAAAATATATAAATATTTAATTTTAAAGTACTATAAAATTATAATAATATAAAATATTTAATTAAAAAATAAATTTATAATTATATCGGTACTCGTGAGAGGAAAATCATGATATCCACATTCAAATTACTCAAGGCTAAACTAAATATCTTCGTTGGAGGATTAGAGGTACTGCCAAAATTTTGTTATAGAAGAGCTTACCATTTCTAAACTTATCTTTATATGATTTAATAATTAAAAGCTTAATATATAGTAATATTGTGAAATTTGAGTAGGACATCAAATCAGAAGAGATCCCTGTCGGATCGGATGATGTCATATATAATTTATCATTTTATCTATAAATATACAGTTATATATAAATACAAAATTTTATATAATTAATAATTATATATAATTATATTGAAATAACATATTTCCATATTTTTTTTGGACCGGAGTAAAACAAAACATTAGAGTAGTGTTGTACTTTTTATTTTAAGTGAACCGTCCAGTTCACTTACCGGGTTATTCTGGTTCAACCGGATTTAACATGATCAGACCATAATTTCTCCGGTTCAAAGCAGTCCAACCCTCATTCGATTAAGACTATAAACTAGAGCCGTTTTCAAGTCCGATCAGTAGTTGAATCGGTTAGATTGCCCAGTCCGATTATCACAATAATGGTATATAGTTAATGATTATTAACAAAATGAATAATGATGAATCATATAAAAACTCAATAATAAATACCCATTGAATTTGGTGCAACCTGGCTCACATTCACCACCAATACTTGAAGAAAACAAAGTAACAAGGTTGAAGATGATCATAGTGCATGTTCTTTTGGTTGGATTTGTTGTGTTATTGTTCCATATTTTCCATGTCTTGATATTGAAACCAAGATCACTTAGAGCAAAGCTTCAAAGGCAGGGTATTGAAGGTCCTTCTCCTCACTTCTACTATGGCAACATCCCTGAAATGAAGAGAATTAAACTCCAACTTCACTCAACAACAACTGCACAAAACAAAGTGGACCATGATGTTTGTGTTTCTCATAGTTGGCTTTCAACTGTCCTCCCTCACGTTCAAAAGTGGGCAAATCAATATGGTAAACTACTTTTTCTTTTATCATAATAATAATAATCACTTTTGATTCTTTTTGGCTCTTTCCATGTTTTCTAGTTTCATTGGTTTTGAAAGCTGCCCATGTAATCTTTCCTATAACCCATTTCTTTCATCATTTATTATTAGCTCATCTATGGTGATATAATGAGATATAATCTATTTTAGTTTATAAGTGATTAAGTTGTTAATGAATCTAATAAAAGGGTGCATTTTTAATATAACACCCCAACCTTCACATGTAACTCACCAGACCCATGAATTTATGTACTGATCTTGTCACCCTCAAGCTTAAATATTCGAACTCACGACCTCATAGAATTATCATAAATTTCATTGAGTAGCAATAAGTCTCATAGGTAGTGACTCAGTGGAATTTTAAGTCTCTAAAGTCATAGTTCAAGTCGTGGGAGGCTCCCTTTAGAGGGAATAAAATATTATATAGAATATTTAAGTTTGAGGGTGGTAAGCTTAGTAAATTCATAGGTCCGATGGGTTGCATATTAAGGTTGGGGTGTTACAGTCAACATCATCTATTTTATTTGTAGTCGTCAAATTGTGAAATAAACATCATTTGTACAAAAATGTAGGAACTCAAATCAATAGTTCACATTGTAAAGGAAATCTTTTTAGAGACAGGAGAAGTTCAAACATATCCAAACAACCTTAAACATGTCAATCATTAATTTATGTCTGTATGATTAACCATGCCAACTTAATTCTTGTTCAAAAGGCTTGTCTGCAACACAGTTGTGATACTTCACAATTCTCATGAAAAAGTCATACATATTTGTCCTATTAAATTTGTTTTTTTATATCTCTTAGAAAATCATTTGTTCAAGACTTAGAGTGAAAAGTTCATTTTCTATAATCTAAGTTATAGGAAGAGTTAATAATGTACAAAAGAAAAGGTAAAATTAATGATTTTATAGGAAAGGCTAATAAGGTTTTTAATTTTGTATAGTACTAACTAGAAACTTTAGTCTCCTAGAATCTGAGTAGTGGTCGATATGATTTTAACGCTATTCATTTTGAGTTTCGAAATTTTGATACTAATATGATAAATGCAGGTCCTATGTACTTGTTTTCTACTGGGAAAATACAGTGGTTGATGGTAACCGATATAGAGATGGTGAAACAAATCATCATGTACACCTCTTTGAATCTTGGAAAGCCTTCTTATCTTGCAAAAGATATGAGGCCACTCTTTGGCCAAGGTATATTGTCATCAAGTGGAACAATTTGGGCACATCAAAGGAAGATAATTGCTCCGGAACTATACCTTAATAAGGTCAAGGTATGTGTATGTACCTTCTAGTTGTACATATCCTATAAGCACTTTCTCTTTCGCTGTACCATGTCCGAGAAACGAAAAATTGTTTATAAAGTGCATCGAACTGTCAACAATTTTCCGGTGATAATGTTATTGCAGTCACATATGAAACTGCATTTCCACATATACGTAGAGCTAAAATATTCAGTCATATGTTAAACATTAATTTGAATAGAGAAATGTTATGTATATTTAATTTTGTTGTTAAACATATAGAAGGCGATGGTTAATCTGATAGTTGACTCCACAAATATAATGCTACGGTCTTGGGACACTAGACTTCAAAGTGAGGGAGGAGTTTCAGAAATTAAAGTCGATGAAGATTTGCGAAGCTTGTCGGCTGACATAATTTCAATAGCTTGTTTCGGGAGCAATTATGTTGAAGGGAAAGAAATATTTACAAAGCTTAGAGATGTTCAGAGAGTCTTGTCCACTATTTATGCTGGAATTCCAGGCTTTCGGTATGTATGACTACAAAAACATGTTTACGGACATGCATAGTGTGTGCAATTTCTGTCAAATTCTTTTTTTATTTTAGCGTTGATTCTTGGCCTTGAATTTGCATACCATGTTGTTATTATTGTGGTTCTAACGAGAAAAGTAGTTATGTTATGTTTTAGATATTTGCCGACCCGAAAAAACATAGAGGTATGGAGATTGGAGAAATAGATAAACTCAAAGATATTGACGTTCATAAACAAATGCATGAAGGAAACTGAAGAGTAGGATCTTTTACAAATGATACTTGAGGGTGCAAAGAATTATGAGGGTAGTGATGGCCTCTCATTGAGTCCTATTGCACGTGACAGATTCATGATTTATAACTGCAAAAATATATTCTTTGCTGAATATGAGACTACTGCAACTGCAACATCATGGTGTTTGATGTTGTTAGCTTTACACCAAGATTGGCAAGACCGTGTTCGTGCCGAGGTGCTTGAAGTTTGTGGAAGTGATCCTCCAAATGCAGATATGCTAAGAAACCTAAAGGCGGTATGTTTCACACAATATTATCTACAACTAAATATTTCCAACTTATTCTATAATTGCATTATCCTGTTGGAGTAATCGTTTTGATCGATCTCGATTTCAGCTAAATCGCATTGAAGTATCATTCAAATTATTTAGGATCTCATAATTGTATGAATGACTTGTTAATTCATTTTAAAAAAATTAGGTTAAAAAGTAAATTAGTCTTACTGTGAAATTTGAAAATAATGTTATCCCATTTCAATTACATAGTACTAATTTCCATACATTTAAGAACTATTCAAAAACTTTACTCATAGGTCATTTGGAATTTAGATCTTCTAGTGATTTTTGCTAAAGTTTGTTTGCTTAAGATCTTGTTGGAAATAAAACCAATAAGATAAGCCGAAAATAATAGAGAGAAATGCAAAATGCTACTTAAAATTTCTAACTCATTTCACGTATAAGTAAATTATATAATTGTGCTAAATCTCTATACTTATAGGATTTTCCTATTGATCATGATTCTTTATGAACATTGTTATACCTGCAGTTAAACATGGTGATTCAAGAGACGTTGCGGCTTTATCCACCAGCACCATATGTTGTTAGAGAAGCATACCAAAACATAAATTTAAAAGGTATCGTAATTCCGAAAGGAATGAACATTCAGATACCAATACCATTAATCCAACAAAATCCTAAACTCTGGGGCCCTGATGCTCATAAGTTCAATCCAGAAAGATTCTCGAAAGGGGTATCCGAAGCTTCCAATTTTTCTCAATCATATATACCATTCGGGATAGGTGCTCGCATCTGTCCTGGACAAAATTTAGCCATGGTAGAATTAAAGGTGATTTTATCTCTCATTCTGATGAAGTTTCGCTTTTCGCTGTCGCCGAGTTACTGCCATTCACCTGCATTTCGTTTGGTTATAGAGCCTGACCAAGGAGTTGTTCTTAAGATGACAACAATTTAGGTACAAATGTACAATAAACCATGATTTTGGTTAACTAAAATAAGTATCAGTCTTATGAATCCATAACTAATAGAAATAAATGTGTAAGTCTGAAATTATAACTGTGGTTATATTAGTCTTTTAAATTGTATTCTTTTAGTTACATAGGCTGTTAGAATTATAAAGTTCAAGCATTGCAAAAGAGTATAAGGACAATAGGCTGAAATTCGCTGAGCGAAAAAAATCTCGTCCAACGAGAAAGCCGATTCGTTGAGCGAAAATCTCGCTCATGAGTTCGTTCAATAAATACATAGAAAAACCATTGGTCACCATATTATTAGTATGTTTTGGTTCCATTTATGATCTACTTAATCACAGTTGTAGTAATTTAAAACACTATTTTAGTTTGAAGAAAATATTTTCCTAAGAAAAATCTCTCCTTTATTGTGTTCTTTACAAAAATTAAGAGTCATAATTATACATTTGCACTATAATTTTCTCTTATTAAGAGTATAAGGACAATGGTCATTTCCGGACCTAAGCGAAACCTAAAGACTCAAACAAGTTTAATTAGACATATCAAATGGTGATTAACTTTGATCCTCATGTGTTTGACTCACTTCCTCACTAGGGTTAGGTTTACACTTCTTGATTTAAAAAATGTTTGCAAAAATCATGTTACACAAATTTAATTTCCATTTGCAAAAAAATTCAAGTTGTGACATTATGTGATGTTTTCACAAAAAGTTTATCATATATCTAATTTTGTTCAATAAAAGCTTAAGTCAAGATATGGTTAGCAATTTTTAATCATGTAATCATTCCACAATTTTTATTTAGCCAATTTTATTTCGGTTTTTAAAAAAAAAATTGAGTTTATGGAAAACCAAATTACGTTTTAAATAACTATACATTCTTATATATACTATTAACTTTCTTTTAAAAAAATTCATATGCATTAAACCATGTTCCCCCTATTTAAATGATGGCCTGTCCTCAAGCCAATGAAAATATTTGTTTTAAGGAGATGTTTGATGCATATGAAATTTTCTAAAGGAAAAATAACATATTACTAAACATAACTTAATTAAACATAAAACATAACATAAATTAAAAACATAGTAGCAACTTAAAACAACTTTAAAACATAGTAGCGACATAGTAGCAACTAAAAACATAATACCAAATATTTGAAATGGAAAATAAAGATAATTAACTTGGAAGTGCATGTAAGGAAAAAGAGAAAACCAGAAAGAGCTTTCTCAATCTTCATCTTCCTCCTTCTCTTCCTCCTCACTTGTGTCTTGTGATCTTCTCTCGGGCCACTTAGTGCTTGCCACAAATTCCTCATAGGATCCTCCTTTGAATTTGGATCTTTTTCCAAAGATGTTATGTAAGCTCTTGTAGATCCCTTTGATGCCTCGATAGCATGCCTTTTGTTGTAGGTTTTGTATTTGTTGCTCTTGTATGACAACGTCTAGCTTGGAGGCCATTGTCCTCCCATAAGTAATTTGTTGATCTTGGCCCAAATTGCCAAATGTTTTCCTAAGCTCAGCCCGAGCTTGTGAGATGCTGTTCTCCTAGGAGTAAGTACTTATATATGATGCATTGATTTCGGTCTTCAAGGTTGTGACCTCATTGTAAGACTCATGTACAAGTTGATACTTGCAAAGGTCAGTGATCAATGAAGGCATAATCATTGAAAGAACTCGCCTCGTGATGCAATCACGAATATCATCAAAGATGATTGCAACAATGTCAATGGAGCCTTCATCATATATTGAACTGATAGTTTTGCCTTGGGGATTGGCAAATCATAGACATGTGAGGAAGGCCATATGTTGGACAGCACAAAAATGGCCCAAATCTGTGAAAGTTGGTTCATACAAAATCTAAAAATTGGCCCACTTTGATTGAGTCCAAGCCTTCCAAACATAGGCTTTTTCTGACATAGGCTTTGTCATGTCCTTCTCCTTCCCTCGAATAGACATCACTTAACTTCATTTGATAGGTGCATAAGTCATGATCATTTGTTGATGATGAGGTCCACGGGTTGCCCATGTAATCATTTATCATGTACTTGTCATAAAAAATTTGGGTCTCATTCACTCATGTATACCGATTCATCCTTACCTCACTTGAAAAAATGGAGTTGGTATAAAATTGTTTCAATTTTGGATTGAGCAAGCTTTTGTAACTATGTTGAACCTTGCTAATTATGTTAAATAGAATTTGTTTTTGCATGAATCTTGAACATGTCTTAATTGTGTATTATAGTTGAATGATTGGAATTTGCTTTAAAATGAAAATAGCCTAACAAGTGGTTAGATATCCATACATATATGTTTAATCATTCCATGTCTAAACTGTTTACATAATGGATATGTCATGCAAAACCTGTTTATATTCAGATTTAGAGTCAGAAATCAATGCATTTGTTTAAGCTTCTCAAACTGGTTATTGCCTATGCTAATAATTACAGTTTTTCAAAATAAATTGTTATATCTCTTCTTACTTTTGACTAGAATTGAATATTCATATCTTTTTTATAATGTTAAAAGGGGGAGAAAGGTTGCTTGTTGTGTTTGATGTTATTTGCAGGTTGTCATAATAGCTTCCGTATTATTAATCATTGCTTACCTAAGGGGGAGAGCAAAGCGCTTCATCTTTGAATTCACAACCATTATGCAAATGTACAACATCATCAAGCTAATTCATCAAATGTAACGTATTATTTGATGTGGTGTTTGTCATCATCAAAAAGGGGGGGATTGAAAGTGCAAAGCGTCAAGGATTGCATTAGCAATGTTTTGCCTATGTTTTGATGAAGACAAGGAGATTAATTAAAGCTTGAAGATGGCTCAACAATGTCTAGGGCTCAAGTGGTGACTTATTAGACTTAGGTTATAATTATTTATTATCTTTTTAGAAGTCTAAGATGCTTGCCATAGATATTGAGTCTAGGTTAGGTAAACCTAGGTGTGAGTCTCACAAGACTTAATAAAGTAACTAATCCACTAAAATGAGATATCATCTAGTTTTTTATATGTTCATGCATATCATACATGTCTTATGTGCATATTAAGCATAATATAATTGCTAAAACATGTATATGAGTTAAGCATACCATATAAGTAGTCCATTTAATCATGTATTAGAAATACAATGGTTAATCGATTAACCTCATGGCTTAATCGATTAACGTGTCTGTTCTCTGCTGTTTCAACAGCATAACTGAAAAAACCGTTTTTAGAAGCAAAATCTATTTTGTATAAATTCTGGCAAATTGCAGAAATGGCTAAGAGTGAAAAACACAGAGAAAAGAGAATTGATCATCATTTTTAGAAACTATTAGAGAGTGTTGCATTAGGAGAAAGACTAGATCATGCTAAGGCTTTAGTTTTCACATTCATATTGCATGTTTCTTTGAAAAGCTTTCTTGCATCATTCTTGTGTTTCTAGGAAAGAAAAGGAGATAGTTTTTTTATGATTGCACATTTTCATAAACCTCATGTATGTACATTCATATTAGACTAGGAAGTCTTGTGAGTTCTTGCTTAGGTTTTAGTCTTTGATCTTTATTGTAATATTCGAGTATTAAGTACTCATTCATAACTCAAAGTATTGTAATTCAAGGATTGGAAAATCCTAGATGCGGTTAGGTAAGGTGTTCTTCATAAAGACTTGGAGGTCTTGGGATAAAGAGCGATACCTTGGTTGGGGTTGAATCGCAGTAAGAAAGGTTTTCTTGGGAGGCGGTTTTGGGAAAGGTCAAACCAATGGTGAAGAAGTTCTTTGGGTTCAGAGAAAGAAGCGTTCGAGTCTTGTAATTGGAAGCGTGTATGTAACGTACATTGTGTTCTATAGTGAATAAGGAAAATCTCTCAGATCAGAGGGGAGGACTGAATGTAGTTTTAAAGTGGACAGCAAAATGAACCAGGATAAAATCCTTGCACAATCTTTTCTATCCTTTTCTCTTTTATATTTCAAGATGTTTTAATTTGAGTTTGAAGCTGATATTTTGCATGCTTACACTTTGATATGTTCTTGTCAATCTTGCATAAAAATATCTGCTGCATATATGCCTGTGTGTTGATTAATAACTGTGCAAGTTGCTGATATGATCATTCTGTTTCTGTTTTGATTTAATCGATTAAGCCCACTGGTTAATCGATTAACTGGGCATTTTTTCAGCAAGTGTGTATAAACCAAAAAGTGGAACTTGAGCTCCGCCACACCTATTCAACCCCCCCTCTAGGT